>NC_061120.1:188928073-188942939 GCF_002878395.1 Capsicum annuum | reverse complement strand
GGTAGTATAGGGGTTCAGAGTAGTTCCGAATCCTCCTTGGTTTCGGAAGTGAAGGAAAAGCAATACTTAGATGCTAGTTTGGTCAGACTGAAGGGGTCAGTCAAGGACCAAAAAGTAGAGGTTTTCTCCCAAGGGGGAGATGGTGTGTTAAGTTTATAGGGTAGATTGTGTGTCTCGAATGTTGATGATCTGAGACAGAGGATTATGGCTGAAATACACGGGGCACGATATTTTATTCATCCTAGTGCCACCAAGATGTACCGAGACTTGCAGGAAATCTACTGGTGGAGTGGCATGAAGAAAGATATAGCAGCATTTGTAGCTAAGTTTACAACATGCCAACAAGTTAAGGTTGAACACCAAAGGCTTGGTGGTATGATGCAAGAGTTTAGTATTCCCATCTAGAAGTTGGAAGAGATAAATATGGACTTCGTGATTGGTTTACCTCCTTCCCGATGCCATTATGATTCTATTTGGGTTGTGGTTGATAGGTTGACTAAGTTTGCTCATTTCTTGCCTGTTTATACTTCATATACTGCTGAGGATTACGCTAGATTGTATATCCGAGAGCTCGTCAAACTGCATGGAGTTCCCTTGTCTATCATTTCGGATAGGGGTACTCAGTTTACTTCGCAATTTTGGAAAGCTTTTCAGAAGGGTCTTGGTACCCAAGTGCTTTTGAGTTTTGCTTTTTATCCGCAGACCGATGGTCAGGCTGAGCGAACCATCCAGTCCTTAGAGAATATGTTGAGAGCTTGTGCACTTGACTTTAAGGGAAGTGGGGATGATCACTTACCGTTGATAGAGTTTGCTTACAATAACAGTTTCCACTCTAGTATTGGCATGGCTCCATTTGAAGCCTTATATGGGAGGAAGTATAGATCACCCATAAGTTGGTTAGAGGTGGGTGAAGCGGCTATGAGTGGTCCTGATTCGGTATTTGAGGCTATGGAGAAAGTTAAGTTGATTAGGGAAAAGTTGAAAACTACGCAGAGTCGTCAGAAGTCATATGCGGATGTTAGAAGGAGAGACCTTGAGTTTGAAGTTGGTGACCTAGTGTATCTTAAAATTTCACCCATGGGGAGGGTGAAGAGATTCAGAAAGAAGGGGAAGCTTAGTCCCCGTTATGTTGGTCCTTACAAAATTCTTAGCCGTGTTGGTAAGGTAGCTTATGAAGTCGAGTTGCCTTCCGAGTTGTCCTCTGTTCATCCAATATTCCATATCTCCATGCTTAGAAAGCATATTAGCGATGCTGTGGTAGTGGATTTCTCAGTGAGTGCTGACATTTAAGAAAATCTTTCTGTTGATGAGATTCTTGTTGAGATTCTTGATTTCAGTAACCGAAGACTAAGGAACAAAGAAATTCCCTTGGTCAAGGTGTTGAGGCGAAACCAATCTATTGAGGGTGCAACTTGGGAAGCTGAGGCGGATATGCGATCCAAGTACCCTCACCTATTTTCTGCGAACTCCGATCAAGCCGAAGGTACCGTTCTTTCCTAAATCATGCACTTTTGGTAAAGGTTGCAGCAGTTCAGCTGTCATTTATTATGTGTTCAGCTGTAGTTTCTTGAATTTATGCATTTTATGTTTCATTTGGAGTGAGAAATGATGTGGTGATGATTCAAACGAATTGTTTCAGCTGTATGCTATATTTCCTATCTAATCTTGGCATGTCTAGCATCATTCGAGGATGAATTTTTCCATGGGGGATGATGTAATACCCCAAGAAATTTTTTGTTGAAATTTTGTGCGTAAACGTGTTGGGTTCTATCTTCTAGGATGAATTATAAATTTTTTGTGTGAAATGTCGTAGATTATGACCCACCATTGCGTAGAGTTTCGAATAAGCTTTCCAAATATATGTGGATCATCCAAAACGGACACCCGAGCGATAAGTTATTAACATTCCGATCGAACCGTGAATAGTAGTGAACAGTAAAATGTGCAGGAAAAAGTACTGAGGCATGGCTTATTTTTGCTCCAAATTTAAATAATCATAATTCCTTGTACATAATGATCTGGGTGATCTACTATATATCAACGGAAATCTCTTCTAGTCCTATTTCCCATGAAATTAGTTTCATCCAATTTTTCTATCAGAGCATAAAGTTATGGTCGATCTACTTCAGCCTACCAAAAGTGAATTTTTGGGTCAAATTCAAACAATCATAACTCCTTGTACGCAATAATCTGGGTGAGATACTATATATCAACGAAAAGATATGAGAGTCCTCTTTCTAATGAAATTGGTTTTATCCAATTTGAATATCGGAGTAAAACGTTATGGTTGGTCTACTTCAGACTATCAAAACAGTCCACCAAAGGACAGATTCGAGAATTTTTTTGATTTTTAGGGGCGTTTTGGTCATTCCCCCATACCCAAAATTGGTCCAAACCCTATATTAAAGCCTATTAAAAGTATTATATGTTATATTTCATCAAACTCCCTCAAAAATAAAACCCTAAGCTCCTACATCCAACTTCAAGAACCTCTAAAGTTCACCATTAATTCTGCAAATTTATTCAAGATTTCAAGTTCCTAGTTTAAGAAATCCAAGAACCATCATTCAAAGGCATGATTAACATCTCAAAAACAAGTATCGATCTAAAGTTCATCATTCAAGGTTTGTGAGGTTTTTCAACAAGAACTCTCTTTCGTTCTTGTGCCCAAAAGTAATTTTCTTTACAAAGACATGATTTTTATTTGATTTTTATGTATTTGAAGCATGAACCTATATCTTACGATGATTATTATGAAATCTTGATGTTTATGATTTTGAAAGATGAATTTATATGTGTGGTGATATAAAGCATGAATCTTGAACGATATTTATCATGATTTTGATATTTGGGTCGTGGAAATTGTGTTTTTTTTAGAAAATGTGTGTTATAAGCACGTTGATGTTGAATATTTGAGATATTTTGAATGATTTGACCCCTTTTAGTCTTAGTGGAGTCGTTTTGAACTCGTGTGTGAAAGAAATCCATAACATGGTTGATTTTGATAGATGGGAAGCATGATGGCTCCCGATGTATATTTATATATTACTTAAATTGTTTTGTTGTTGATTTTCTTTGAAATGATCTAAGCTATGTCTGGGAGAAATCTTTAGCACCGAGTGGAAGGTATAAAGAGACCTTACTTTCCTAGAACTACGTGCCCCCGTAGGCATGAGTCTGAGGCTTATTTATATAGTGATCACTAGTTTGTGTGGATTTGATATCAATAGTCCTACTCCAATGGCAAGGATAGGACGGCTCTCCCCAACATGGGTTGTACGTTTGACTCCATGTAGCTCACATAGTTTATGTCGGTTATAGGATCTCCCTGTGTGTGTTTGTTTTCTTGTGTCTATGGTGAATGGTGAAGTGATTTGAAAGTGGAATTCTGAAAGTTATTCTTTCGAAAGATTTAACTAATATTTACATTATGAGAATTGATATTCTTGATGAACTGAAAGTGATTGATAAATTATATGATGAGTCACATGTGTTATTGTACTTATTTCATCCTCTCATGATTATGATGATTTTCTTCGGGCTATGTAAGTCTTTCATAAATCCTGCATATTTCTTATAAATATTTATGATGATGATGTTTATACAACTGCATACACCCCCATATACTCGGTTCTTTTCCATGGTACTAACCCACATCTTTGGATGTGGGCTGTATTTTCTCAGAATGTAGGTTCAGGTGCTCAGTTCTAGGTTCGACAGTGATTCTTCGTGCACGTTGTTCTACATCCTCCATTATGGTGAGTCCTCATGTTCTGAAGACATGATGTCTGATGTTGGTTTCACAGAATTATTTATATTTGATAACTGAGTGTGAGTCAGTTAGGGCATGTCTCAATGGCTCGCTGTTTTATTGATTTTCTTAGAGGCTTGTCAGACTAGTATAGATGTTGGGATTTGACTAATAAGTCGTATTTTGTTATCTTTCTGAAATTCTTTTATTCTTGGATGATGATTACTCTATTGATATTTGAGGGTTATTTATCGAAACCCCATTGATTTGTGTTGAACTGAATGAAAATGGCTCAAAGGTTTATCCTGGGGCTACTCGTAGCCTCAAGCACCCTGTGACGCTCCAGGACCCATTTTTCGGGGCGTTACAATGACCATTCAAAATTAACACTAATATGTACACATATGCTAAGGGACTTATTTTTTTCTTACTTGTCTTGACCTGCAAAGGACAATCTAAGTCCATATACCATACCGGTGTGGTACCTGATCCTCCATAATTAAATAGTATCAATATTCATATTCGTACCAAATGCAGTACCCTATCCTCCATAAATAATTAATACCAATATTCATATTTGTACCATCATGGTACCCAATCCTATATAAATAAATATCATTAATATTCATATTCGTAATGACTCTGTAAGACCCCATAAAAATCCTTGTCTAATTCAGTCCTATAAAGCATGAAAAAAGGGTCCTAAACTTAGAAATTTCAGCTAAGTGTTAACACTTTGAATTGTTTTTAGCCTTCATAATTCGATGATCTTATTTTTTATCCTTATAACCATAAAATGTCAATTTCTAAGTCGATTCATGATCAGGGATGTCAATAGGTCACTTCGGGCGAGTTTTGTATTTTTCGGGCATCGTTAGAAGCTTGTTTGGGTGTTGAAAATATAAGTCAATGTGATATCGATGCATCGCATTGCCTATCGCATCAATAAATAATGTCCCCAACATTAAGTGTAAATTCCAGTAAGCCAACATGATATCAATGCATCACGTCGGCCATCATATCGACTCTATCAACGCAGCGTGTCAGTCTATGTGTTATTATACACGTTTTTTTGTAATTAAGTTTGCATCCAGAGGGGTAATTAGGTCAATTTCCCTATCATTATTCATCCCTAAAACACGAAATTAAGTTATCCAAAGGGCTAAATCACTCACTTTCTCTCAAATTCTCTCAAGAACAAAACCCTAGGTCATTTTATTTTAAGTCCAAGCTTTCAGAACACACCAACGATTTTCAAGAATTCAATTACCAAGGTATGTTAGGTGTTCATCCTTGGATTTTCTTCGACCCTTGGAGTTCAAGAACCCCTTTTAAACTACAAGCTTATTGATTCCATGATTTACATGTTGGAATTAGATTGTGTTCATATATATATTGATCTTTGGTTTTAAAATTAAGATTCACTATAAGTTTCAAGTGAATTAATTAGCATACATGTAGTAATATGTGATTCTCATGTTAAGCCCTTGAATATTCAAGTTAAATGTTGTAACCATGATGTTATGTTTTGATGATTTCTATGTGCATTAGTTTTGCTCGCCAAGTGTTTGCTAGAATGCATATGTACATTTGAATAGTGAATTCATGACATGTTATTATGTGGTCCCATTCATGTACTAGTTCATGCCCCTAAAGTGTTTCACAAAATGTCTAAATGAATGCATGGTCAATAAGTAGTTAATGTAATGGTTTCAAGATTTTGCCATGTTTTGCTATTAATGCTATCGAGTCCTAGGGGTATTCAATACCCGAAAATTAAGTTGTTGACCTAGAATTATAGTAGCTATAAGAATAGTCTCAGTAATGTTAAGAAAAGTAGTAATCAGTTAGATATAGAACTCAGTGAACTCAGTCCAGTTCAGTTAGTCAACACAATCAGTAATAGTTCAGTGAAGCCTAGTACAGTCTAGTGATCAGTTCAGTGTCTATTTAGTTTAGTGTAGGATTCAGCACTAAGCAAACCTAGAGATAGGGACACACCTTTCAATTGAGGGTACGGCCTTTAGTAGCAATACCTCAGTTCTAAAACTATATAGCCAGCGTAGGTTAAATATATCAACTTGCCAGTTCAGGGTTGATAAAGTGATCACCTGCCAGTTGAGGATAACACACAGTTCACCTGCAAGATTAGTGTGATTCTTTAGCGGATCGATACAGCCATTGTTAGTACTTATGGCATGGTGCTAACACCCTTCCAACTGGGGTCACAAGTTAGACCCCAAATTAGTCTATAATTGGGGTATGTCGATTAGATCATAACTCCCACAATTATAGTTTCAGTATTCAGTACTCAGTGATCAGTATTCAGTCTCAGAACACAACATAGAACTTAGTTCAGTTCTATAGAATCAGGACTGTCAGAAACAACCACTCAGTTCAGGTATACAAAATTAGGACTATCAGAAATAGTCACTCAATAATCAGTAATTACAGATATCAATCACTCAATTATCAAAAATCAATATTCAGTTTTAGTATAATCTCAGATATAGTTATATATATATATGTACATACATAGTATTGCATAATCAGTATTTACAGTAGATTAACTTAATATATATTCTCATTTGGTTATGTTCATATCATTCAATTAGTTACTATTCGGGGATATGAGCCCATGAATTTCAGCCTCACCTCATTTAGCATAATAGTACATTCAAAGTACTGACGAATACTCTTTCTTTTATGCTATGATGTTTCATATCATAGGTTCAGACGCACAGGCCTCTGACTATACTTAGCAGTTTAGGTTATCAGTAGTGACACAGTGGTAAGTCCTCATATTTTGAGGACATAATTATTGTTTTAGTATTTTAAGTAGTTTAGTATATTCAACAGTTTGAGTTAGTTAGGGAATTGTCCCAACAACTCCCTATTCAGACAAGTAGAGGCTTTAAGACTAGACTAATTTAGACAGATGTTCAGTTTTTTTGCTTTTCAGTATTACTATCAGTATTTCAGTATTTGTTTCAGTGTTTTGAGAACCTTATGGAATTTCAGTTATACTTCTGCATTATTTTAGTATTAATATTCAATGCTCACAGTAGATACCAATCATGAGTTAGCTTGTGGTCCTTTGGGATCGTAAGCACCGTGTGACATTCGGAGTGCAGACTCAGGGAGTTACAAATATGGTATCAGAGCATAAGGTTCAATAGAGTCCTGGGGAGTCTTAAAGCCACATCAAATAGATTCGTGTACATAGGTGTATAGCACGCCACACTTATGGAAAAGAGGCTATGAGGAATTTGAAGGAAAAATTTCCTTCTTCCCATATTCAAGTCGTGTGAGGGAGTATGAGCTCATGTTAAACTCTTTGTCTAATCTATGTTTCCCTTTCGTTTGCAAAATATGTCACCCAAAAACACTAACGGAAGAAAAATTAGAAACCAGCCAGTACCTCTGCCCGTTCAGGCAGATCCCCTGGATGACCATGTTTCTCACGTAGAATTCAAAGCAGCTTTCACCACTCTAGCTCATTCTGTGGTAGCCCAGAATGAATGCCCAGCTTTTGTTCCGGCCAACCTAGTAGTCAATACTACTGTAGCTAAAATTTAGGACTTCACCCCAATAAATCCTCCATTATTTTTAGGGTCTAAATCTGAAGAAGACCCATAAGAATTCCTTTAAATTGTGCAGAAGGTCACAGATATTATGGGGGTAACCACTAGTGAGAGTGCTGAGTTAGCTATATATCAGTTATAGGATGTGAATCATACATGTTTTAAGTAGTGGAAGGTAGATAGGGGCGTAGATGCAGGTCTATAGAGTGGGAGAAGCTTTCTACTGCCTTTCTAGATAGGTTCTTCCTATTGGAGTTAAGGGAAGCCAAGGTTTTAGATTTTATAAATTTGAATTAGGGCAATATGATAGTGAAGGAGTATTCCCTCAAGTTTACTCAGCTATCCAGATACGCTCCTCGTGTAGTAGCGGATAGCAGGACTAGGATGAACAAGTTCAAATAGAGTGTATCTAACAGTATGGACAAGGAGTGTAGGACCACAATTCTGATCAAGGGTATGGACTTGTCTAGGTTGATGGTCCATTCTCAATAGATTGAGGAGAATAAAACTAAAGAGAAAAAGATGGAAAATAAGAGAGCTAGGACAATTAGTTCAACTTTACTCAGCCTAAGTCAAAGGGAGGTAGTCGTTGTCAGTTACGCTTGAAATCTTCTATTCCAGCTCTGTCCTCGGCCAGTGATCCAGTACTAAAATTAAGAGATGGTAATAAGGATAGGGCGCCAGGCTCTAGATCTTAAGTAGTGTTAGCAGTGCCCGAACAAATCCTCTTTGTCAGAAGTATGGCAGGAATCATTAGGGTGTTTGTAAATCAGGCAATGACATATGTTTTGGATGTGGCAAGCTAGGCCATAGGATCAATAATTTTCCTCAATCAGGTTCAAAGAGTTAGTATAATCGTTTCCCAGCTCAGTTCAGTCGCCCAAATCCGCAGGGTTTCGCTTTCAATGCCACCAGTGGGCAGCGCCCAAATAGACTTTATGCACTCCAGTCCCAACAGGATCAGGAAGATTCTCCTAATGTTGTCACTAGTATGCTACAAGTTTATCATTTATATATTTTTGCTTTGCTAGATCCAAGAGCTACTTTGTCCTTTATAACTCCTTATATAGTTGTTGACTTTGAAGACAGTCCTGAAATCCTAGTAGAGCCTTTCTTATTCTCTAATCCAGTGGGTAAATCTATCATAGCCCAGCGGGTATACAAGAACTTTCCGGTTATGATATCTCAAAAGTTACTTCAGCAGACTTAGTAGAGCTAGAGATGACAGATTTTGACGTCATTCTCGGCATGGATTGACTTCATTCATGCTATGCTTTAGTTAACTGTAGAAATAGAATTTTTTATTTTCAGTTCTCAAATGAACCTGTCCTAGAATGGAGAGGTGGTACTTCAACACTTAGGGGTCAGCTTATTTCATACCTAAGGGTGAGAAAAATGATATCCAAGGGATGTGTCTATCATCTCATTTGAGTTAAAGACTTTAGTTCAATGAACCTAATATTGAGTCAGTTCCAGTAGCGTGCAAATTTCCAAATGTGTTTCCCTAAGATCTTCCTGGAGTTCCTCCTGTAAGGGAAATCGACTTTGGAATAGACCTTTTTCCAATTACTCAGCCAAACTATATTTCGCCATACAGAATGGCTCCAGTTAAACTTAAATAATTAAAAAAGCAATTGAAGGACCTCCTAGAAGGGGTTCATCAATCCCAGTGTTTCTCCATGAGGTGCACCAGTTCTATTCTTGCGTATGAAAGATGGTTCCCTCAGAATGTGTATTGACTACCGTCAATTGAACAATGTTATAGTCAATAACAAGTATCCACTCCCCAAAATTGATAAATTATTTGACCAACTTCAGGGTACCAATTACTTGTCTAAGATAAACCTCAGATCAGGCTATCATCAGCTCAAAGTTAGAGAATATGACATTCTAAAAACATCTTTCAGAACTCGGTATGGTTACTTACAATTTCCAGTCATGTCAATTGGTCTTACCAATGACCCAACAGCTTTCATGGACTTAATGAAGAGTGTGTTCAAGCAGTACTTGGACATGTTCATCATAGTCTTCATTGATGAAATTACCTAGCCATTTCATCATACTCTTTATTGATGACATTTTTGTCTACTCCCGCAGTGAATATAATCATACACACCATCTCAGAATAGTATTACAGACCCACAAAGCCTATCAGTTGTTCGCCAAATTCAGTAAATACAAATTTTGGCTAAGGTCAGTTGATTTCCTTGGTCATATAGTTTCCGACGGTGGAATTAGAGTTGATCCTCAAAAGACTGAAGCAGTAAGAAACTGGCCCAGACCCATCTTTCCATCAGATATCAAGAGTTTTTTGGGTTTGGTTGGCTATTACCGATGATTAGTGAAAGGATTTTCATCTGTTGCATCCCCTATATCCAGCTTGACTTAGAATAAAGTCAAATTCGAGTGGTCAGATTCTTATGAGAAGATTTTTCAGGAGTTGAAGACTCGACTAACTACAACCCCAATTTTGACATTACTAGATGGTTCAGACAGGTTTGTTGTGTATTATGATTCTTCCAGAGTTGGTTTGGGGTGTGTTTTGATGTAGAGAGGTAAGGTTATAGCCTATGCTTCTAGGTATCTTAAACCCTATGAAAAGAATTATCCCATCCATGACCTTGAGTTAGCAGTTGTAGTGTTTACTTTAAAGATTTAGAGGCACAACTTGTATGGGGTACATGTTGATGTGTTCACAGACCATAATAGTTTGCAGTATGTATTTTGTCTGAAAAACTTGAACTTGCATCAGAGAAGGTGGTTAGAGTTGTTAAAAGACTATGACATAAGTGTTCTGTATTATCTGAGCAAGCATAATATAGTGGCTGATGCTCTCAGTAGATTGTCAATGGGTAGTGTTGCTCACGTTGAGGATAGTAAAAAGAAGTAAGTTTAGGAAGTTCATCAGCTTGCCAGGTTGGGTATTTGTTTGGTTGATTCTGCAGAGGGTAGTGTATGGGTTTTGAATAGTTTGGAATCACCTTTGGTTTCCTAAGTGAAAGAAAATAAGTACGGGGATCCCAATTTAGTTATGTTAAAAAAGTTAGTCAGAGATCAGAAAGTAGAGGTTTTCTATCAAGAGGGAGATGGTGTGTTGCGCTTCCAGGGTAGGTTATATGTTCTATGTGTAGATGGAATGAGATAGTGGATCCTTGTAGAAGTGCATGGTAAGTATTACTAGATTCATCCTCGGGCCACTAAGATGTATCGCAACTTACAGGAAGTCTACTGGTGAAGTGGCATGAAGAGAGACATTGCAGAGTTTGTGGCTAAGTGCTCCACGTTCCAGAAGGGTAAGATTCAGCATCAGAAGCCTAGTGGATCCATGCAGGAATTCAGTATCCTTACTTGGAAATGGGGGAAGTGAACATGGACTTTGAGATAGTATTCTGATGGCTCAGTTTGAGGCATTTTATAGGAGGAGATGTAGGTCTCCCATTGGTTGGTTTGAGGTAGGAAAGACTGCGTTGGTGGGGCCTGACTTTGTATTTGATAGCTTAGAAAAGGTTCAGTCTATTAGGTAAATGCTTAAGACAGCTTATAGCCGAAAGAAATCGTGTAAAGATGTGAGAAGAAAAGATCTCAAATTTGAGATTGGCAGTTTTGTGTACTTGAAAATCTCTTCCATAAAGGAAGTAAAGAATTTTGACAAGAAGGGAAGCTCAGTACCCGATATGTCGGTCTTTACCTAATTTTTAACCATTTTGGAAAGGTAGCTTACGAGCTTGAGTTGCATTCAGACTTGGCTTTAGTGCACCCAGTATTTTATATCTCCTTGCTAAAGAATGCATTGGTGACCCAACAACTGTAGTCCGTATTAAGAGTATAGATGTTCAGAACAATCTCTCTTATGAGGAAGTCCCAGTCGAAATCCTTGATCATCAGATTCGCAGACTAAAGAACAAAGAAGTTCCTTTGGTCAAAGTTCTTTGGTGGATCAATGTGTTGAGGGAGCTGCTTGGGAAGAAGTAGATATGTAAGCTTAGTATCCTTACTTCTTCTACGCAAACTTAAACTCAGCTTAAGGTAATAGTCTACCTTAGATTCACTCAATTCCATGCTCAGATTACCTTTACAAACTCGGTATCAATTACTATTGCATATCATTCTCATGGTAGTCATGCATTCATAAATCAGTTCAGTTATGTAATCATGCTTCAGATATGCATGTTCAGTATGAAAACTCAGTTTATCAGCAGGATCAATCATGTGTCATGTCCCCAAGTTCAGTTATATCTCAGTTGTGCATGCAAGTACCAGTACAGTTTCACAGTAGTCTCAGTTTAATCAGTCTCATTCAAGGATGAATGTTCCCAAGTGGGAGATATTGTAAGACCCTGTAAAAGTCCTAGTCTTATTCAGTCCTATATAGCATGAAAAAGGGGTATAAGACTTAGAAATTTTAGCTAAGTGTTTTCACTTAGAATTATTTTTAGCCTTCATAATTTGACAATATTATTTTTTATTCTTACAACCATAACATGTAAATTTTTAAGTCGATTCATAATCAAGGATGTCAATAGGTCACTTTAGGTGAGTTTTGGATTTTTTTGACATTGTTAGAAGCTTGTTTGGGTGTCGAAAACAGTGAGTCAATGCAATCTCGATTCATCGCATCACCTATCACATTGACAAATATTGTCCCCAGTATTCAGTGCAAATTCTAGTGAGCTGACGCGATATCAACGGGTCGCGTCGGCTATCGTGTCGACCCCATCAACACGGCACATCGGTCTGTGCATTGTTGGGCACATTTTTCTATAATTAACTTTGCGTCAAGATCGGTAATTAAGTCAATTTCCCCACCTTTATTCATCCTTAAAATACGAAATTAAACAATCCAAAGGGCAAAATCACTTATTTTCTCTCAAATTCTCTCTAGAATAAAACCCTAGGTCATTTAATTTCAAGTACAAGCTTCAAGAACACACCAACGATTTTCAAGAATTAAATTACCAAGGTTTGTTAGGTGTTCATCCATGGGTTTTCTTCCAACCCTTTTTTAAACTACAAGCTTATTGATTCCATGATTTATATGTTGGAATTGAATTGTGTTCATGTATGTACTGATGTTTGATTTTCAAATCAAGATTCATTACAAGTTTCAAGTGACTTAATTAGCATACATGTAGTAATATATGATTCTTATGTTGAGACCTTGAATATGCAAGTTGAATGTTTTAGCCATGATGTTATTTTTTGATGATTTCTATGTTCATTGATTTTGCTCCCTAAGTATTTGCTAGAATGCATATGTAAATTTGAATGGCGAATTCATGACATGTTATTATGTGGTCCCATTCATGTACTAGTTTATTCCGCTAAAGTGTTTGACAAAATGTCTAAATGAATGCATGGTAAATAAGTAGTTCATGTAATGCTTTCAAGATTTTGTCATGTTTTTCTATTTATGATAACGAATCCTGGGGTATTAAATACCCAAAAATCTAGTTGTTTACCTAGAATTACAGTAGCTACAAGAATAGTCTCAGTAACATCACGAATAGTAGTACTTAATTAGTTACAGAACTTAGTGAACTCAGTCCAGTTCAGTCAGTCAACATGATCAGAAATAGTTTAGTCAAGCCTAGTACAGTCTAGTGATCAGTTTAATGTCTAATTAGTTGGGAGTAGGATTTAACACCGAGCGAGCCTAGGGATGGGGGCTCACCTGCTAGTTGAGGGTGTGACGTTTAGTAATAGTCCCTTAGTTTCAGAACTACATAGCCAGCATAGGTTAAATAAATCAACCTACTAGTTGAGGGTTGGTAAAGTTTTCACCTTCCAGTTGAGGGTAACACACAGTTCACCTGCCAAATGAGGGTGGTTCTTTAGCAGATCCATACAACCATTGTTAGTACCCGTGGCACAGTGCTAAAACCTTTCCAACTAGGGTCACAGGTTGGACCCCAAATCAGTTTATAATCGGTATGTCGATTAGATGATAACTCCTACAGTTATAGTTTTAGTATTTAGTACTCAGTAATTAGTATACAGTCTCAAAAATCAATTTAGAACTTAGTTTAGTTCTATAGAATCAGGACTGTCAGAAATATTCACTCAGCTCAATATAGAACTAAGTTCAGTTCTACAGAATCAGGACTGTTAGAAACAGTCACTCAGCTATCAGTAATATAGTTATCAGTAATCACGTATATCAGTCACTCAGTTATCAAAAATTAGTATTTAGTTTCACCATGATCTCAGATACAATATATATATATATATATATATACATGCACGGTATTGCATAATCAGTGTTTACAGTAGTTTCAGTTATGTTCATATCATTTAGTCAGTTACTGTTCATGCATATGAGCCTATGAATTTCAGCGTGACTTTATCTAGCATACCAGTGCATTCAGATTACTAAAGCATACTCTTTCTTTTGCTCTATGATGTCTCATATCATAGTTTTAGACGTACGGGCCCCTGACGGTACCTAGCAGTTCAGGTTATCAGCAGCGACTACAGTGTTGAGTTATATTTTGAGGGAAGAATTATTGTTTCAGTATTTTAAGTTGTTCAGTATGTTTAGCAGTTGGAGTTAGTTGGGGGCTTTTCCCAACAACTTCCTATTCATAAAGTTAGACGCTTTCAGACTAGACTATTTCAGACAGATGTTTAATTTTTTTCTTTTCAGTACTACTATCAATATTTTAGTATTTATTTCAATGGTTTTAGAACCTTATGTTATTTCATTTATACTTCTATATTATTTCAGTATTAATATTCAGTGCTCATAGCAGGTACCAGTCATGGGTTAGCTTGTGGTCTTTCGGGATCATAAGAACCGTGTGACGTCCGGGGTACAGACTCGGGGCATTACAGGTGCGGAACCCGATATTCCATAAATATGTAATATCAGTATTCATATTCGTACTGGCTTGGTACCTGATCCTTCATAAATAAGTAATATTAATATTCATCTTCATACCGGTGCGGTACCTGATCCTCCATAAATAAGTAATATCAATATTCATATCTTTACCGACGTGGTACCAAATCCTCCATAAACATATTATATACATTTTAATATATTCACACTATCCTTCGGGATGCAATACGACGTACTAAATATACAAGTGCACTTAAAATCATAAAGGAATTCGATCAAGCGCTTTAATTTATTAATATGTTGACCCTCTCTCGGGCATTATTTCAATAATTTATCACGATCATCAACAAGTCATTCATGGCATTGATTCAAGGAGTTATCATTACCAAACAAACCTCTCATGGGCATCCAATACATAAAGTATTTTTATCAATACCAAAACATGAATATCACAAAATAAATTACCATTTAACACTTAGGCATCAAATCTCTATTGGAGCATTGCTTACTCGTTAAATATTAAAATGTCACTATACTTTTATCAGTACCAAAACATGAATATCACAAAATAAATCACCATTTAACACTTGGGCATGGAAGTCACTGTTGGAGTATTACTTACTCATTAATTGTTAAAATGTTATTGCCTCTTTCCATATAATACAATCATCCCACTAATTCAAGTCATCTATC
>NC_061120.1:188914689-188925073 GCF_002878395.1 Capsicum annuum | reverse complement strand
ATGTTACCATATCCTTGGACATGTTTCATGCTAAGATCCTATTACAATGTTGAAGAGCTTTTTATTTTACTCCACCTTTGTGGACTTTGTATTACTTTTCTAGTGTCTTTAATTTTCTGCTTTGATAGTCATTATGGACGTACAATAATTATAGCTATTAAACGACTGTGTTTCCTTAATTTATATATACCTCCAAAAGTTTAATGACTAAGAAAATACTTCTATAATAATCAATCAATTTATAGTATAACATATCACCACAGGTTTTAGTCTTTTAAATGACAATATATCTGAACAATCAAAAATTTATTTTGTTTTCTTATGACAAGTTACTTAGATGTTTTGGTCACACAAGTAGTGATACCTTTTTTTTTAAAAAAAAAAATTTGGAATATGTTCAATGTACTAGCTATAAAAATGTTAGGAACTGCTAGGAAAAAGATGTTAGTTTTTCTTATCTTTTTTTTTTGTAATAGTTTTGCACTATTGGCAACCAGAATGCTAATCGTAACTAAAAAAAATTACACAACCTATCTTAGTATTATTACTACTGTACTAATTTTATTTTTCCGCTGACCATCCAAATCAATGCACTCCATATTATAGATAAATGATTCACTGTTCTTATGAATGTTCGAGAGAGGGTGGTCGAGATGAGGATGAGGAGGGTTGTATTTATTTTTGAGAATTGATTTGGATTCATTTTGTGACAATCTATTACAGATGCCTATCATCGTGTAAGGAGATTTTTAAAGCAGTGTGATGAAAAAAAAAAGAGACTTGCACATGATCTTCATCGATCTTGAAAGACATGCAATAAAGTTCCTAGAGAGGTGTAAGATATTTAGTATTAACTATCTTTATTTACCTCTTGTTACTAGTTGTTATAATGTTTGGAGCATATTTAGGAATAGTTAGCTGTAGATAATGTGTAGATAGTGGCCTGTACTTTAGGTCCAGTTAGTTGTATATTGTGTATTTAAAATCTTGCTGCCAGAGTTAATAAAATCATCCTTTTGATCTCCTTCTCTGAATCTTTATATGGTATCAGAGCCCCATAAGCTCCACCAAGTCAGATCTATTTCATTCTCCTTAATCTTCCTCATCTATGGCTCCAGTAAATGATGCTACTGATGTCAGTGGTTCTGCAATTTCTACCACTACTCATGTGGTACAATTTAATCCTGTTGCTCAGTTACCTATTAAACTACAATTTAATCCTGTTGCTCAGTTGAGCTTTGAAGAATTATTTCATTAGCTCATAGATCATGAGCTTTTCCTAAAACATCAATATCTGGAAAAACAATCTATGATCATAGGAACAATATGCCTTTGCAATTCGACAGGAACAATATGCCTTTGCAATTCAACAGGAACAATCCTCACTTCAACAATCAGCCATGGAAACCATCGCAGTCTCAATAATGGAATTCTAACAATCAGCAATCAAATTCCAACAATCAGTAAAATAGGCGACCACCTAAGCAATTTGTCAAATGTCAATTATGCCAAAAGTTTTGTCACACGGCAGATGTTTGTCGCTCCAAGTTGCACAATCATTTTGAAGCTAAGACTAACTTTGCATCTTGGCAGCATTCATCTGGAATCTCATGGATTTTAGAATCTAGAGCAATCACCATGTCACTTCAAGAAATCTCTATGGGTGATGGTAAAATCATTCCTATTACTCATGTTGGTTCAACTCAAATTCAGGCATCTAAATCTGCTTTTAAGTTTTCTGACACACTTTGTGCTCCATTAATCAAAAAGAATCTCATCTCTGTTGCTAAGTTTTGTCAAGATAACTTCACGTTCATTGAATTTTTTCCTTTTACTTTTGTTGTGATGGCCTTGCATACTTTAAAGTCATTGGTACAAGGACGGAACAAAAATAAACTATATGAGTGGCCATGTTTGCCATTCCACTCATGGAGATACAGGATAGGGTGGATTCACATATTAAATACTTCAAATTTCTAGATTGATGGTTAGACATTCCCACATTTCTAAACACAGTGGAGACTTGCTGGCAAAAGCCTTGTACAGGTACACCTATGTGGAGATTTCAATAGAAGTTGAAGAGATTAACTACAACTCTTAGTTATTGGTCAAAAATAGAATTTAGTGACATCTATGGTAATGTAAAGAAGTATGAATAGAAAGTCAAAGAAGCTAAGGAATAATTGATCCTAAACAGCACAGATTGGAATAGATAGGAGTTTAACAGGCTGCAGGCTGAATACATCGGACATCTCAAGGTTGAGGATGCTATATTAAGACAGAAATCTCAATTGCATTGGCTCAAAATTAGAGATGCAAATTCCAGATACTTCCATGCTCTTATCATGGGGAGAAGAAGAAGAATGTTTATTCACAAAATCAAAAAAATGAGGAAGGGGAATGGATTCAAGGTGATGCTGATATTGTTGTTATTACATGTCAACACTTCCAAAACATATTTACTGGGAAGGCTGAAAATGTACAGGAAGAGATGTTGGTCAATATTCCTAAGTTGATATCAGATGAGCAAAATGATACTCTGCAGGCATTCCCTACTCTAGAATTATTTAATAAAGTTGTGTTTTCAATGAGTTCTCACTCAGCAGCTGGTCCTGATGGTATGAATGAGAGGTTTTTCAGTCTTGTTGGCACATCATAAGGGAGGATCCTCTACAAGCGGTGATAGCTTTCTTTTGTGTTCATAGTATGCCCAAATATTTTTCCCACACCTGTCTAGTCCTACTTTCTAAATTACTCACCCCAACAAACTCTCTAAACATAGAGCTATTAGCTTGAGTAACTTCACTAACAAGGTCATTCCTAAACTCATCTATCTCAGCATTTCCCCCATCCTACCTTCTCTTATATCTGATAATCAGTCTATCTTTATGATAGGTAGGAATATAGCTAAGAACATTATTCTTGCCCAGGAGATCATCAGTGGAATTATGAAACTAATGGTAGGAGGAAATGTGGTTATTAAACTTGACATAGCCAAGGCCTATGAAAGGGTGTCTTCGTCTTATACTTGCCTTGTTCTGACGAGATTTGGATTTGGTAAGACAATTATTAACATAATTTGGAGGATTTTATCATACAACAGGTACTCTGTGCTAATGAATGGTACCAAACATGGTTTCTTCCACTCTACTAGGGGATTGAAGAAAGGTGACCCCCTCTCCCATATTTTATTCATTCTTGGGGTTGAAGTTTTGTCAAGAGCCCTAAATACACTGCACCATCATCCTCAGTATTATGGTTTTGACATGGAAAGAAATGGCCCTTAGATTAATCATCTCAGTTTTGCTGATGACATAATCATATTCACTACTGGTAGAAAACAAACCCTGAGACTACTTATGAGTACTCTGGCTTCTTATGAAATGGTATCATGCCAAATGATAAACAAGGACAAGAGTCAATTTCTATTACCAAATCAAGCTTTTCCCTCCACTATTACAAGGGTTAAAGCTGAAACTAGTTTTTAGCATAAACATAGCCCCATCACATACCTTGGATGCCTAATCTATATTGGTAGAGAAAGAATCACTCATTATGCTGGGTTGGTCAGTAAAGTTTCTTCCAGAATATGAGGTTGGCACTCCATATTGCTTATTTATGGTGGTAAATCTATCTTGGTGAAACATGTCCTACAATCAATTCCCATTCATACCCTTTCAGCATGCATATCCCCTAAAACTATTCTGAAAAGCCTTGTGAGCCTGTTTGCTGATTTCTTCTGGGGATGGAAAGAAAACAAGAAAAACTATCATTGGGCATCTTAGAGAAACCTTTGCTTCCCTACTAATGGGGGAGGAATTGGTATCAGACACATTGCTGCCACTTGTAGATCTCTGCAGTTGAAGCGATGGTGGATCTCAGGACTAGAAACACTCTTTGGAGAAATTTCTTTCCAGCCAAATATTGTTAGAGAGTTAATGCTATGGCCAGGAAAGGCTGAAATGGGCAATCACTGATATGGAAGGCCATGATGAAACACAATAAGGAAGCTGAATATCATATATTTTGGAGAATTAGATCAGGTACATACTTGGACCTCTACATAACTACAGAGTTGATGGTATTAGATCAAACAATGTTAAGGTTGCAGCATACATAGCTGAGCGTGCATGGAATGTGCAAAAATTAACCATAATTCTTTCCCCACAACTACTATAATTTGTCCTCAAAGTCTCATTTAATTTCAAAGAGAGAGATATTGATTTTCCAATTTGGACACTGAATGCAAGTGGAGAATTTAGTTATTCTTCTGCCTAGGGACTAAGTAGAGAGCACAAAGACAAAACCATGATGAATACTTACACCTGGCACAGGTTGATCCCTTGTAAATGCTCCTTCCTTCTTTGAAGATTATTGAGAAGGAAATTGCCTATAAATGACAGACTCACCCAGTTTGGTATTTCTCTTGCTACCTATGGTTGTTGGTCTGCTTCTAGATGGGACACCATCCCATATAACTTTGTTAATGGAACCTTTGCTAAGCATATCTGGTATTATTTCTCTTCCTCTTTGGGGATGATTTATGACACAACTTCACTCAAAAATTTAATGTTGAAGTGGTAGAGTTCTAATGCTAATAATAGTGCTCATAAGTTGGTTATACAGGCTCTTCCCATTGTTAT
This sequence comes from Capsicum annuum, assembly GCF_002878395.1. Classification (NCBI taxonomy): domain Eukaryota; kingdom Viridiplantae; phylum Streptophyta; class Magnoliopsida; order Solanales; family Solanaceae; genus Capsicum; species Capsicum annuum. The sequence goes on along the minus strand of NC_061120.1, from coordinate 188,920,430 downwards.
CTGCTGGAATTTGTGGAAAAATTGATGTGTTGTCAAGCATTGTGGAAAACAGCCTCAACTGGCTAGAGTTAAATTTCTCATCTACAAGGACATCTATCACTTATTACACACTGCCTTCCCATACATTCCCTGGCTACTGGATGGTACTATTTGATTGCATATGTTCAGAAATATAGCTAAGAGACAAAAGTAACAAATGTGTATTGGTCTAAACCACCGGCTAATATAATCAAGTTGAATTCTGATGGCAGTGCTCTCACTAATCCTGGAAAGATTGGAGCGGGGGGGAGGGGGTCATTTCTCATTTATGCCTATACTACACCTTTGGGCCAGGGGACCAACAATCAAGAACTAGTAGAGGCTGTTGTCTGGGGACTATCTTGGTGTCTAAGGAATAATATTCAATATATTATATTAGAGGTGGACTCTAAACTTTTGGTCAAGTGGATAAGAGAGAAAATACCAACCCCATGGCAACTATAACCTCTAATTGAGTCCTTTCTTAAACTCATTGCATAGTTCCAATTGTGCATCTGCAGACATGTTCGAAGCTAACTTTGTAGCTGATGCCTTATCCAAAGTTTGCCATCTGTCAGATCAACTTCAGTATTATTTCCATTGCTGTCAGCTTGCAAGTTATTTTCATCTAGATAAACTGGGCATGCCAACTTTTAGAAGAAGAAAGTTGAACAGGTTATATGATCCACCTTAGAGAAATCTTAGTTTACCACAGAGTTAGGCAAATATTCTTGGTACATTTCATTTGCTATAGTTTGCATTTTATCTGAAACCATAGATTGGAGGTCAGGTTCCCCCTCCCCTATGTACAGCTTCTTGTGATTAATGCTCAGCCCCTAAAATTTAGTAAAAAAAAAATATTTTCCATCCCGGAAACCCTTCATTCAACTTGCCTCATCAAAAGCCCCACTTCAACTTTGGCATTGTCATTTCGGTCATCCCTACTCTAGAATTTTAAATTTTATTTTAAGGAAATTTTCTTTACCTGTTGTTGCTAGCAAAGAAAAGTTTAAACTTTGTAATGCTTGTTCTTCTAATAAAGTGCATCATTTTCCATTCCAATGACTCACCTTGTCCAGTAATTTTCCTCTCCAGATTATCTTTAGTGATTTATGGGGACCATTGCCCATTTTATTACTCGACAAAAAGTTATATTATTGCATTTTTGTAGATCCATATACCAAATATACTTGCTTGTATGCACTTAAAAATAAAAGTGAGGTTGCATCAATATTTCTAATGTTTCATCATTTAGTAGAAAACTTCTTCATTTTATACATATGGAGGGGGTGAGTTCATCGGTCTTCACCCCTATCTTCAAAAACATGGCATTGAACACTTAATTTCTCTTCCCTACAAACCATAACGTGTTGCCATAGCTGAACATCGACATCATCATATTCTTGAAACTGCTAAAACCTTTCTTTATGAAGTATCCTTACCCTCTAAACTTTGGTCTTTTGCCTGTCAATATACAGTCTACCTTATTAATCAACTTCCCACTCCCATCCTCAATAATGGTCACCCTACCAAAAATTATTTGGTCGATCTCCTGACTATCACACATTAAAAGTTTTTGGTTGTCTTTGTTACCCATGGCTTAAACCTTATACCCAACATAAACTTGAACCCTGGTCCACCCCATGTGTGTATTTAGGTATATCTCAGACTCACCATGCTCACATATGCTTTGCCCCATCTAGTCCAAAATTTTCATCAGTCGCGATGTTCAATTTTTTGAAAAAGAATTTCTTTAAAGTAATTGTTCATCCATTTACGAAAATATACTTCCCAATTAAGTTGGGAAGTTACTGACTCCATAGAGGACAGTCCAACAACAACTCAAACTACTCCTCTCTCTATTCCATCAGTTATTTTAGTCCATGTAGAGTCCAACTCCAACAATAACACCTATTCCCCTGGCAATGCTCACTCCAATAGCAACGACCAAGTACTATTAGCTCTAGAGATATCAGGTAATACACATCTCCATGTTCCTTCTTCTAATGAACTTCCTGCCCCTTCTCCTCCCACGCATGACACTACTACACCTAATCCTTTTCTCACATACCATCAATGAAAAATCACAAACCTACAATCCTACCAGCCAATCCCAACCACCAGTGAAGCCACTCCTCAACCCCTGCCAACCTAACAAGGTTCAAATCCCACAAACCAATTACTTGATCCTTCTCCTTCAATACTTGCTGCCCCAATTCCACCACCATCTTCAAATCTTATTATAACTCAGTCCCAGAATAATATCTTGAATCCTAAAAGTAAACTTTCTTTTCTGCTCCATTTGACACCTACGCCTGTAACCTTCAAAGAGGATGATAAACATGAAGAGTGGAGACAAGCGATGAAAGTATAATATGATGCTTTAATAAAAAATCAGAATTAGGAACTCATGCCGCAAAATATGTCAACAAATGTTGTGGATTGGAAATGGTTGTATAGGATCAAGAGACAAGCAGATGGTTTTATAGATCAGTTCAAAGCTTGTTTAGTTGCAAAAGGGTTTACAAAGTATCCTATCTTAGGTTTTCATGAGACATTCAGTCTTATTGTTAAACCAACAATCGTATGATTGGTGCTATCTATACCTATGCAACATAATTAGCCAATCCATCAACTTGATGTCAATATTGCTTTCCTATAAGGAAAATTGGATAAAGAAGTTTTTATGTCTCAACCTCGAGGCTTTACTAATCACTAATTTCCAACTCTGTCTGCAGACTAAAGAAGGCTATCTATGGCCTCAAACAAGCGCCTCGGGCTAGGTATAATGCTTTGCATGAACATCTGCTTTAACTGTGCTTTGTCATAACAGAATCAAACACCTCTTTATTTGTATAGAAGTATTTAGCTGTAACTATTTATGTGCTTGTCTATGTTGACGACATAATAATCAGTGGAAACCATCCATACATGATTAAATTTGTCATCACTTCCTTGGTAGAAAGAATTTTCTTATATCTGTGGTCAGGTTCACGCTCATCGAGTTTATGTTAATCATACTCATTCTTGCGATCAACTTGTTGATACCTTCACCAAGCCACTGCCTAAATCAGCCTTTATTAGGTATTTTTCCAAGTAGGGAATTGTTGCTCCTTACTTAACTTAAGGGGGTGTATTAATTATCTTTATTTACCTCTTTTTACTAGTTGTTATAATTTGACTAAGTCTCTGATGTTTGGAGTATATTTAGGAATAGTTTACTTTAGTTAGTTAGCTATATATAATGTGCAGTAGTGGCCTGCACTTTAGGTTCAGTTAGTTGTATATTCTGTATTTAGAAGCTTGCTGTCAGAGTTAATAAAATTATTATTTTTATCTCCTTCTCTGAATCTTTATATTTAGCGGTGCCCCTGTGATATACATTAAGGTAATTGAGGACATGTACGATGAAGACCTATTAATAAGAATGGGAGATGGCTCAAAATACTTTTCTATCAAGATAGGTTACACCAGGAGGTGGCTCAAAACACATCTCGATAGGGATAGGGTAGCATCAGATATCAACCATTATCCTGCTTTTATTTTCCTTAGTGATAGTGGAGCTGACACAACATATTATAGGAGCAGTGACATAGTATGTGTTATTAGCAAATGAAATTGTATTGAACATTGCACACATAGTTATGTCTTGAGAAATGCCTAAAAATTAAAGGCTTCGGGTTAATAGGACTAAAATAGAGTACTGGAGAGTAAGCTCAGTGATATTACACATGATAGAGGGAAAAGTGAAGATTGATACATACTCATTCCCAAAAGGGAAGTTTCAAGTACCTAGGGTCTATAATAAAAAAATGAAGAGATTCATGATGCTATCATACATCGTATTGGAGTGGGGCGGACGAAATGGATAGACTCACATTTGGCGTATTGGTAGATAAGAATATGTCATGAAATCATAAAGGTAAGTTCTACAAAGTGATGATTTGACATATTTTATTGTATGGAAGAGAGTGTTGGAACACTAAGAATGCATACATTTTAGAAATAAAGATACTTAGGTGGATATGTGGACATACAAGAAGAGATAGAATTATGTAGGAATGATGTATATAGTTATACATAGAAAGGTTGATGTGACCTACATAGAATACAAAATGAGAAGAGCAAGACTAAGATGTTTTGGGCATGTGAAAAAGAGATGCGTAAATTTACCACTAAGGAGTTGTGAGAGGCTAAGAGAAATAGTTTATAAGAAAGGTAAAGGTAGGCTGATGAAGAAATGGGGGGGGGGGGAGTGATTAGACAATGCATGATACATTTTAAACTTACTAATTAAATCATTATTGTCACAATAACTAAGTGGATAAAAAAGGCCAGCCCGGTGCACTAAAGCTCCCGCTATGCGTAGGGTTCGGGGAAGGACCCCACTACACGGGTGTATTATACATAGCCTTACCTTGCTTTTTTGTCAGAGCTTGTTTCAAAGGCTTGAACCCGTGACCTCCTGGTCACATAGCAGCAATGTTACCAGTTACTCAAAGGCTCCCTTTACACTAACTAAGTTGATATAAAAGGGGGTGGCTCAACAGTATTGGGGTCCTAAAGCCAAACTTCGATGAGAGACCTTTGATATTTTTTTGAAGAAAAAAAATTATATATTATATAATTTTTATTTAAAATCTATTTTTCTAGATTTTTGAGAAGCAAAGTTATGAATAAATGTCTTATAATCAATTTCTTCTAATAATTCTTTTTCAATTGATAATATACCTAATCCACTCAATTATCTCTTGAGACATTGTCGATCTCAAGTAAGATTTTATCAGTATTAATTTTGAAAAACTTCTTTCCGCTGAGGAAACTATTACAGGAACAATAAACATTATCCTATAAGCAATACAAGCATTCAGAAAACAATCATGTCTTTATTTTTGATTAAGTATATCAATAAAAGTATTGTCATCTACTTGTACAATCACCCTTAATGCTCTTAACTCCAAAAATAAGTCTAAACCATCAATATCAAAATGATTATTGTATTTTAAAGAACATTCAAGATTAAGACAATGTTTTTTACAAATTTGCATCATTTAGTGATCTCAATTTCTTTACCACAAAATAGAAATTCAAAAATATTTTCATAAGCTTCAAATTGTTCAAATCTATTTTGAAGAGAAACAACAGCTTGGTCTACTATATATAAGAAGTACTCAACTCTAAAAGATTCTTCGGGAGACCTTGTGAATTCATTATTAACAGTCTCATCAAATTATTTTTTCTATGTAGCACACGTTTTGTACGAAATTCAGGTTCTATATTCATCTCAAATGCAATTTTTTAGTAGAAATCATAGAACTTACAAATCTTTGCTCTCTATATTTTTTAAAAAGGAAATTAAACCCCTTAATTGATCTATAGCAACATCAATATGGTTATCGTTTGATTGCAAGGATTTGCTAACTGAATTAACTGCAAATAAAATATCTTGCCAAATAGTCACACCCAATAAAAGTTCAAATTTTCAAGTTCATATGTTGCTAAGCAACTAGCTTCATATTTAGTTCTTGGATCCTCGCTAACTTCTACTAATTTCAGTAAAGAATATTTTATTTGTGGAGTTTGAAATCTTGTGGCCTTAAATACTTTCAATACAATTTTTTCATCGTGTTTGTGACAATGATTTAAGAGATAGGTCAGGTACACTATCTTTTAAAGTTTCCCATCACTTAGTAAAATAAGAAAATAATATATATATATATATA
>NC_061120.1:188908365-188914589 GCF_002878395.1 Capsicum annuum | reverse complement strand
ACACACACACACACACACACACACACACACATATATATATATATATATTAATTTTGAATCACTTTGGGGGAAGGCCTAAAGACCAAAACAATATCATTAACATTCATAATGCATAATAAAATAAAGGATTTCAAAACCCTTTTCTAAATTAATGCTTGATAGATCTTTAAATCATACTTGAATATTTCAACAAGCCCATGTAATTTTAGGATAAACCCCACGTACCTTAAATTATAAGATCTAAAAGATGAAACCCGGATCTAGATAGATGAAATCTAGATCTTGATTCGGTTCTTTAGTATCTTCACTTAGGAAGATGAATTCTTGATCTATGGAAGAGAAGAAAACTTGAATCTTGATTTGTTTCTTGGAGATCTTGAACTTAAGGATTGATTTTCTTGATTTCTTGATCTTGGAGGAAACTCTAGTTTCCATCTTGTTCTTGAGCGTAGAGAGGATTGAGATGTTCTAAAACTGATAATATATGGATTATAATGCTTAGGGTTCAATTTATATTCGTGGAGAAGGTTTTGGGAGTGAGGGAAAAATCAAAATACCCCTACAAAATCACTTCCTAGTTGCTGTGATAGCCCGTCAGCCCAGGTCATCACCTAGGAGCTGAATTTTATGAGTTTCTTCCTAAGGTTGATGACATATTCTGATAAGTCGTCAGATTTGGGACAAGTCGTCAGAATTGTCCTCACTCAGTTGCCAGACTGATATGCTGGAGTAAAATAGGCATAACTCTTTGCTCCGATATTGAATTTTTTAAAAATTGGTGGCGTTAAAAATATGACTCAAATACCTTTAATTTGATATATATTAAGTCACCCAGTTCATCCTACACAAGGAGTTATGGTCGATTGAAGTTGACTTAAGTTTCGATGCTCACTCAAACTCGAATGATAGGAAAGTTTTAAACTCATTCTTGAGTTTGGGGACCTCTATAATCTCAATTTATGATCAAATAGGTTCTCATATTACATAATTGATTAACATGCTAAATTTTCATAGGATTTATGTCTTTTGGATCATCTATACATAGAAACGATGATTTTCGTTTTAGCCCGAAATGCGGGGTATTACTGGGGCAAAACCCTAGCTTCAAAATTCAAGGTCAAGCTCAAGAAATCCTTCAAGAACTTCAATAATTAATATTCCAAGGTATGTTAGGTGTTCATCTATGGGTTACTTCCACTAATAGAGTCCAAGTACCCGTTTTTAAAACATACAAGATCTCAGATTTATTTTCCATGTTTGAATTAGATTGAATTCATGTTCATAATATTAGTTGGGTTTCACTCCATGATTTAAGTGCAAGATTTATGACATTTAATAACTTGTGTGGTGAATATGTGATCATCTTGATAAACCCTTGAATTTACAAAGGGATTAATGTGTCTATGATGCTATTTTGGTTTTCAAATCCATGATTGTGATACGATTCATGAAAATATAATAGTATTTAGGGGGAATTACATGAATTGCATGTTAAACCCATGAAATTGCAAGTTTTGGCATTGTAGTGGCCAAGTTCATATGTTATCCATGATAATGTGAATTAAGTTTCATTCCCCAAGTGTTTGATAGAATGTTCATGTGGATTGAATGATGTAATCATGACATGCTAGTATATGTACAAGCTTATGCCCTACAGGTGTTTGATAAAATGCTTATGTGATTTGACTAGTGAAGACATGACATGTTATTATGTGATCATATTCATGCACAAGTTCATGTATATCAAGTGTTTGACAGAATGTTTAAATGAGTGCATTATTAGAAAACAAGTATTGTTATGCCTTTATGATTATGCTATGCCTTTCTCTTTATGCTATCGAGTCCTGGGGGTATTTAATACCCGATAATCTAGCTATTTACCTAGAGCCAGTGTCAGTTACAGAATAGTACCAGTCATGTCACGATCAGTAGTACTCTCAGTCAGTTACAGAACTCAGTAAAACTCAATCAGTTACAAAACTCAGGAAAACTCAATAATCTCAAATATCAGTCCAGTCCTGCTCAGTATACTCAGTTCAGTATCTTTTAGTTAGGAGTAGGATTTAGCACTAAGTGAGCTTAGGTAAGGGGTCTCACCCGTTAGTCAGGACTGGGTCCCTAGAATCAATCCCTAAGTTCCAGAACTACGTATCCAATGTAGGTTATGAGATGTTACCCATTAGATAGGACTGACAAACTCAGGGATCACCTACTAGTTTAGGACTGATCTCAGGGGTCACTCGTTAGTTAGGACTGACTCTACAATAGTTGTTAGTACCTGTGGCACGATATTAGCACCCTTCTAATTAGGGTTACAAATTAGACCCTGACTTAGTTATGTTAACTTATTTAGGATATGTCAATTAGATAATTACCTCCCACAGTCTCAGTTTCAGTCTCAGTTTAGAATTTAGTTCAATTTTACAGAATCAGGACTATCAGACATAGTCAATCAGTATCAGTAAATCAGTTATCATTAACTTTAGATATCAGTTACTCAGTTATCAGAACTTAGTACTTAGCTTCAGAAAAGCTTAGTTAAAGTATACATATATGCACAGTATTACATACTCAATATTTATAGTAGTTTCAGTCATCCATGTACTCTCATATTCAGTTACTCTATATTATTCAAGTAGCTACTGTTCATACATATGAACCTTTGCATTACATTCCATGTACTGATCACATACTCTTTCTTTGCGCTATGATGTCATATATCATAGGGTCGGACTCAGGCTCCACCACACTTAGGTAGATCCAGCCAGCAGTCACAGATTAGGTATTGAGTCCTCATCTATCGAGGATGTTCTTTTATTTTAGTACTTCGGTCTATTAGTAGTTCAGTAATTGGAGTTAGTTGGGGGTTTGTCCAATCAACTCCACTTTTAGACAGTTTAGTTAGAGGCTTTTCAGATTAGACCAGTTAAGACACTGTTGAATTTTTAGCTATTTTTAATAGATGTTATATTTATCAGTATTTGAATTTTGAACCTTATGACTATTTAGCCTAATTCCACATTTATTTCAGTATTATTATCCAGTGCTCACAGCAGATATCAGTCATGGGTTAGCTTGTGGTCCTTTGGGATAGTAAGCACCGTGTAACGACTAGGGGGTAGTCTCGGGTCATTACAACATCTCTTTGATAGGTCCATAATTTAGGAAAGAAATGATAGCTTTTGAAATATGTGGTCTTAAACATTTAATCGCATTTGTAGGAATATGAATTACTTAGGTTGTGATGTAGTAGTAAGTTTAAAGAGGATTTGACTATATTTGTTGTATTGTTGGGGATTTTGAATGGCTTTTTAGCTATTTAAACATGGTATATCCTAATTTATGCCCCTTGATGTGAAGTAGCAAGTAATTTGATGTTGTTGTTTGACAAAATCCAAATTCGAGAAAAGGATTGCTTTGCTATTTTCCGGTGATCGCTTGTCTCTTTCTCTTAAATTTAGGCCAAGGAAAGGCAAGTTGATTTCAATCTATTTTCTTATAATGAAGTCTTTAAATATAGTATTAAGGTAGAATTGTTCGCTGTAGAAGGCTTTGAAAGCCTTAAAAATTTTGTGATGATTATATGGCGTGAGAGGGACAAGTGACACCTCTACTTATTTGCTTTATTAAACTTGTTCAATTGTTTTACTTATACTATAAATAAATCAGTTACTTGAAAGAGATTAAGTGTAGTGACTTGAAATGTGAACTTTTGTTTTGAATTTACTAAAGAGTCGTCACTTGATAAGTGAATTAGGGATTTGAAAATGTTTAAGTGTAGGAACTTAAAAGGTGAACTTGTATTTTGATTTTAGTTAAGTGTGGTCACTTCATAAGTGAATTAGAGACTTCAAAATGTGTAAGTGCAGGTACTTGAAATGTGAACTTTTGTTTTGAATATAGTAAAGTGTGGTCACTTGAGAAGTGAATTAGTGACTTGAAAATGTTTATGTGTAGGTACTTGAAATGTGAACTTGTGTTTTAAATTTAGTAAAGTGTGGTCGCTTGAGAAGTGAATTAGTGACTTGAAATGTTTGAGTGTAGGGACTTGAAATGTGAATTTTTGTTTTGAATTTATTAAAGTACATGGTCACTTGTGAAGTGAATTAGTGACTTGAAATTTTTAAATGTAGGTACTTGAAAGTTGAACTTTTATTTTGAATTTAGTAAAGTAGATGGTCACTTGAGAATTGAATTAGCGACCTGAAAGTGTTTAAGTCTTGGTACTTAAAAGGTGAACTTTTGTTTTGAATTTAGTAAGGTACATGGTCACTTGAGAAGTGAATTAGAGACTTGAAAATGTTTACTTGTAGGTACTTGAGAGGTGAACTTTTGTTTTGAATTTAGTAAAGTACACGGTCACTTGAGAAGTGAATTAATGACTTGAAAATGTTTAAGTGTAAGTACTTGAAATGTGAATTTGTGTTTTGAATTTAGTAAAGTCTGGTCACTTGAGAAGTGAATTAGTGACTTGAAAATGTTTAAGTGTAGGTACTTGAAATGTTGTCAAAGAGAGTTGCATACATGTGTTTACATGAGTAATTAAAGAAAGGGTTCTTCGAACCGATTTATTGATATGTTAGTCCCAAATTTATGTTTTGAAAACAAAGATTCTAATATGTTAATAATGGCTCAGAGATGTAACTTGCAAGTCAATGGTATGACGATACCATAAGTATGTATGCCATAACACAGTATGTTTTCAGAGTATATTTTCAGAGTATGTCTTCAGAGAATGTTTTCAGAATAAGTTTTTAGAGAATGCATATTTTAAAGAGTTAAAAATGGGAATAAAGAGGGTTAAGTGGTTACCCAAAGAAGGCTTGAGTTTAAGTAACTCTTAGCCTAAAACTGTATTTACCGATACAGGTAGATTATTATTGTATGCTGTCAACGATCGTGTCGCATAGTAGATTCAGAGACTCCAACCCTTGTGGTACACTTGGGTTGGGGGCTTGGCTGCCGAGTTAATGGCAGATTCCATATAGCCCAAAGAATTTCAGAGTTGTAGGGTATACCACCTAGCGCAAAAGTAAAACAAAGAGTGTCACAGAGTTTAGATGATTTTTCAGAGTCTCTCGAAAATGCCCATGAGATTTCTTACTATATGATATGTTTATGAACTGTTTTAAATTGCTCTCATATATGTTGAATACAAATAACTATTTTGGATTTGCTCTGCGTACCAGTACATCTGTATTGAATCCCCCCTCCCCTACCTTTCAGGTTTTGAGGCTCAGTCTAGGGATCCTGATAAGCAATAGATAATTCAGATAGCAGATCAAATTGTGCAGTGGTGAGCCTTCTCTATTCCAGAAGGCCTGTTCTTTCAGATTATGTCATCTATTACAGTTTTGATCTACTGGGGGTCTTATCCCAGTTTTCAGATAATTGTCAAATTTTCATGTAGTAGGGATTTTGCAGACTGTTCCAGATGTTGTTAATGATTTTCGGATTTCATTCCTTATTGTTAAACTTAATCCAAAGTATGACCATATTTCCGTATTAGAATGTAAATTTCCTTATTTTTTTATAATAAATATTGTGCATGACTACCAAATAGAGTAGGACGTCCAAGCCTTCATGGTTCGGGATGTGCGTCACGTCCAGGCCCTAGTTCGGATCGTGACATCTTCCATATTATATTACATAATGCTTGCCTTTGGTTGTTTTGGCACCTGTATTATATGATAACTATATGTTCTTGCCTTTATTTTCAAGATTATTACTTTAGTCAATCACAAATTAGTTGGTTTGGGTCTTTTGGGATTTTCATTTGACAAACCTTTTCTAAATAAAAAAGGGAATAGTTTATTTAAATGTATATTAGGCATATTAAGTTTGGTAAAAATTGGCTTAATCATGTAGCATCGTTTCCTTAGTTATTTACCATATATAATGCCGACCCTTTTTGCTTTCAAAATATTTTCAAGTGGAATCAGCCCCTTTGTTTGAGCTTAATTTTGTTCTTTAATGTTCTTTTTTCAAGAAAAAGATAAAATAATTATTAGTAATTCGAATAAGATTTTTGTTAAAGTCGTAGATTGTATGAGTAAATTATTTTTAATCAAGTGACCCTTTTAAAATCCTCACCATTCCATTTCAAATGTAAAATATTTTATATTAACTAATGGACAAGTGTTTTCTCACTCGTTTATTTGGCCTTTTTAGCACTCATTTTTGTTTTAACTATTTAACCTAAGTTTGGCGAGTTAACCGTAGGC
>NC_061120.1:188746431-188905365 GCF_002878395.1 Capsicum annuum | reverse complement strand
TCATACTAAACCTTTTCCTCTATCCAGGCATATTATATATATATTATCTCTCCCTTGAGTTACATTCTAGTGCTCACCCCACTAATCATTTCCGGATGTTGTATCCTCATGCAATGCAGGTTCCAGAGACACTTTTGTTACCTTGCGCAGTGGAAGGTAATATCTAGATTATCGAACAGTCAGCTTTGAAGTGATGAGCTTCTATTCTTTGAAAGACCCTTATTTTATGGTCATGTATTTACTAATGTCTTAGACTATTTTGATGGGTTTTTATCTATGGTAAAGGGTATCTCCCAACTTTGGTTGGTGTTTTATTTCTTAGGGGCTTTGTGGATAGGATCTGGGTCGATTTTGTATTGTGGACTCTTAGATCATATTTAGTTGATTTATCTATCTTGTTATATATTTGAAATTCAGTTATATCTTGTTATATGTTCAAAACTCAATTCTATCTTGTTACATAGTTGAAACTCAGCTCTATCTTGTTATATGTTCGGAATTTATCCATTGCTAGTTGTATTTTGTTTTGGTTATTTAGATTAATAGGGGTGATCTCCGGTCCTTTGTGAAAATGAGTTACCTTTCACGACTAGGCCTGGGTTTGAGTCATGACAAGATTGGTATCAAAGCCTAGGTTCATGGTCATTGGGTGTCCAAAAATTCATGTCAAGTAGAGTCTCTTTTATGAGTATGTAGTGCACCACATTTATAACAGAGAGGCTACAAGGCATTTAGAAATGCTTTCCTTTGTTGTGTTCTATTTCTTGGTTGTCCTTTCTATTTTGTTTTATGGTTTCTCTTGGCTATATGGTTCATTCGGGGGAGATATTGAGCTTCAAGAAATAATAAATGGTCTTATCAATATACATATATATGACTCCCCAGGAATTTTAATTGCGCTCATATTCATTATCATAAGAATTGGGTTAGAGTCTAGATCATTGAAATATCCTCTAAATCCTTTTGTTCGTATTACAGATCATGCCTTACCGAAGACCTGATGCTCATGGAAACTCCTCTATCCCACCTGAGGACAATATGGATGGAACTCATACTACTTAAAGAGCACAGACCCGATCTAGGTTCCCTACTACTGACTGGCCACATTAAGTTCCAAAAATCCCTACCAGTCCTCCTCGAGCTTCTCAAGCTAATGATGTTCATACCCCACCGCCCCAAGGAGACATTTCTAATACAAATTCTATTAATCTATTCATTTGCTGACCCAGGTCGTGACTTCTTAGTCTCATTATCCTGACCGTGTTGGTTCTATTGTGCCATCTTCTGAGATTACTAGAGTTTATTATTTTATGAGGTTAAATCTTTCCACTTTTACTGGCTTTAAGGTCGAGGATGATCCTCAAGGTTTTGTCAATGAAATGGAAAAGATATTCAGGGTAATGCATGTTACTGATTTTGAGGGTGTGGAGTTTGCCGCATATCAGTTGAAGGATATGGCATATCAGTGGTATGAGGAGTGGGAGTAGTGAGTGGTAATGATGCTCGGCGGGCTATGTGGGAGGATTTTTCATGTGTTTTCCTCAATTATTTTTTTCCTTGGGAATTGAGAGAGGCTAAGGCCTAGGAGTTTGTGAATTTTAAGTAAGGAAGGATGACTGTGAAGGAGTATGCTTTGAAATTTCACCTATTATCTCGTTATGCCCTAGAGATTGTGTCTAGTATGAGGGCGACGATGAAGAAGTTTGCCTTGGGTTTGTCTCAAGACTTGGTACTAAAGTGTATGGCTATAATGTTGAATAATGACATGGACATTTCTAGACTTGTAGTGTATATGCAGAAGGTTGAAGATGAAAAGAAGAAACAAGCAAAAATAGGAGAGAGGCAGAATAAGAAGTTCAGACATGTAGAGATAGTAGGCAGTAGAGCAAGAAGAGAATTGGGGAAACTCTGGTTCATATTCTATGGGTAGTGCCTCATATCCTATAGTCGTCTGGTGATCATCACTTTTATACTAATAGTGGATTTAAGGACAAGGTGCCTAGTCTTAGGATAGTAGAGCCCAGTAAGACCCACCTTATCCTCCTTGTAGATTTTATGGGTATATACATCGTGGTCAGTGTGATAAAGGGAGGAATATGTGTTACAATTATGGTCACTTGGGGAATCTACAATGACACTGTCTAGTTAAGGTTGTTTCAGGAGCTAATAAAGTTTCTATTACTACTTCATCAGATTCTACACCAAAGGGTGCTACTTTTTCTACCGACACTAGTCAAAATCGTTGTTATGCTCTTACCACTCATCGGGAATCTGAGGTATCTCCGATGTTATCTGAGGTCACACTTTTTAATCTATCCCTGTGGTTAGGGGGTTTCCTAAAGTATTTCTTGATGACCTTTTTAGTATTCCTTCTGATAGGGAAATAGACTTTAGGATTGATCTTCTACCAGATACCCATCTAATCTCTATCACTTCGTATAGAATAGCTCAAGTTGAGATGAAAGAACTTAAGAATCAGTTAAAAAATCTTCTTGATAAGGGTTTCATCCATCCTAGTGTCTCTCTATGAGGTTCTACTATGCTTTTCATGCACAATATTGATGGATGGGTCTCTTAGGATGTGCAAAGACTATCAGCAGGTGAATAAGGTGACGGTGAAGAATAAGTATCCTCTTCCTAGGATTGATGATCTCTTTGACCATCTTCAGGGTATTAGGTACTTCTTTAAGATTGACCTTTGATCTAGATCATCAGTTGATGATTAGGGAGGTGGATATCCCTACAACTGTTTTTCAAAACCGATATGGTCATTACGAGTTCCTAGTTATGTTATTCGGATTGACGAATACTCTGGATGCGTTCATGGATTTTATGAATCAGGTATTCAGACAGTTTTTTGATTTTTCTTATTATGTTCATTGACGATAACTAGGTGTATTCTAATAGTGAGAAGGACTATTCCAACTAACTCCAAATAGTATTACAGACTCTTTAGAATCAGCGATTGTATGCCAAGTTCTCAAAGTATGAGTTTTTATTTAATATTATGACCTTTCTTAGTCATGTTGTTTCTAGCAAGGGGAGCATAGTGGATCCACAAAAAGTTGAGTCTTTGAAGAAGTGGCCTAGACCCACAACTCCAACTAACAATCAGAGCTTCTTGGACTTGGCCGGATATTATAGGAGATTTGTGTAGAGCTTCTCTTTTATTGCTACTCCATTGACTAAGTTAACTTAGGAAAAGATAAAGTTTCTGTGGTCCGATGCTTGTGAAGGTAGTTTTGAGAAGTTGAAGGATAAGTTGACTTATGCGCTAGTTTTGTCTCTTTCTGAGGTTACTGATGGTATTTTTGTGTACTATGATGCATTCGATATGGGATTGGGTTATGTATTGATGTAGAATAGTAAGGTTATGGCTTATGCTTCTAGGGAGTTAAAGGTTTATAAAAGAAATTATCCGACTCACGATCTAGAGTTGGCTGTCATGGTATTTACGTTAAAGATTTGGCATCACTATTTGTATAGAGTTCATGTTGATATCATTTTAGACCATAAGAGCTTACAGATGTGTTCACCCAGAAGGAGTTGAATCTTATGCAAAATTAATGGCTTGAGTTACTCAAGGACTATGATATGAGTCTTCACTATCACCTAGGTAAAGCTAATGTGGTTGTTGATGCTCTTAGCAAGTGGGTCTATTGGGGGATTATCTTATATGGATAAGGATAAAAGAGGGTTGGTGAAGGATATTCACCGATTGGCTAACTTAGGAGTTCATCTTTTGGATTCAAAATATGGAGGTGTGATTGTTTAAGAGGTAGTGAAGTCATCTCTTGGTGCTAAAGTGAAGGAGAAACAGTCTTTGGGTTCTATCTTGATGCAGATTAAGGCTGATGTGGGATAGCATAAGGTTATGGTTTTTGAGATTAGGATGATGGTATCTTGAGGTACCATGGTAGATTATGTGTTCCTAATATTGATGGGCGATGAGAAAAGATTTTGATTGAGGCTCATGAGTCGAGGTATACAAGTCATCCTGGTTCGATAAAGATGTATCATGATTTGAAGGAGATTTATTGGTGGAGCAATATAAAGAGAGATGTGGCTAATTTTGTAGAAAAATACATGGTTTTGTCAGCAAGTGAAAGTCGAGCACTTGAGGTTGGGCGGTATATCTCAAGAGATAGAGTTACCTATATGGAAGTGGAAAATAATCAACATAGATTTTATTACTAGTCTTCCTTGGTCTCACAATCCGTTTGATTACATTTGGGTCATCATGGATAGGATGACTAAGTTTGCTTACTTCTTTCCTGTAAGGACTACCTATTTTGGAGAGGACTATGCTAAGCATTTCATTCAAGAAATTGTCAAGTTGCATGGTACTCCAATTTCCATTATTTTAGAAAAAGCTACGCAGTTTACTTCTCACTTTTGGCATTCATTTTAGAAAGGCTTGGGCATGTGGGTGAACCTTATCACCACATTCCACCCTCAAATGAGACCATTCACACTTTGGAAGATATGCTAAGGGCTTGTGTGATTGATTTTAGAGGTAGTTGGGTGGATCATTTACCTCTCATTAAGTTTGCATACAATAATAGTTATCACTCTAGTATTGGGATGGCTCCTTTTGAAACTCTTTATGGTATGAGGTGTAGGTCTCCTATTAGGTGGTTTGATGTTAGTGAAACTAGATTGTTCTGTCCGACTTGGATCACCAAGCCATGTAGAAGGTGATGGTGATCAGGAATAGGGTTAAGACTGCTCAAATTTGCAAAAATTATTATATGGATGTGAGGTGAAGAGAGTTGGAGTTCAAGGTTGGTGATTAGATGGTCTTTAAGGTATCTCTAATGAAGGGAGTGATGAGATTTGGGAAAAAGGGGAATCTCAGGCCCTACTATGTCGGGTCGTATATGATTTTGAGAAAAGTAGGTAATATTGCCTATGAATTGGAATTGCCTTCGAGTTTGGGTTCCATTCATCCCATTTTCCATGTTTCGATGTTGAAAAAGTGTGTAGGTGATCCTTCTTTGATTATGCCTATTGAGAGTGTTGGTATTTTGGATTCCTTATCTTATGAGAAAGTTCCGGTGGAGATTTTGGATAGACAAGTTTGTCATTTGAGGACTAAGAATGTGGCTTCGGTGAAGGGTCTATGGAGGAATCAAAAGGTAGAAGAAGCTACTTGGGAGGTAGAAGAGGACATGAAATCCAAGTATTCGTTTTTGTTTCTCGGGTTGAGTAATCATGCTTAAGGAATGCATTTTTCTCCTCTCTTTGTTTTCTAACTTTTTTAATGGAATTATGATTGCATTTCTATTTTTTACTCATGCTAATTGATGTCTTGACTCCTCATTAAGGGACGAATGATCCTAAAGGGGGGTAAAGTAACACCCCAGATTTTTGCCTCTACAAATTTCTAAGTTTTGAGCTCACCTTAAGTATGGCTTTGGTAATAAGTCGTGAAGACTCTATATGAGTCGTATAGAGTCATCCATAGAAAAACCAGTGTAGGTTTCTTAAGTTCTTGTCCTGATCATGATTGGTACCAAATGAGTCATAATGACTCATTACAAGTCATCATGTGCAAGTTGTAGGCAGCCCAGTATAAGTACCCAAAGCTAATGTTATGACGACGATAGGACTCTACAAGTCATAGGGTCTGGTCACAAGTCGTAGGGTGTGACTCATGACCATACCAGTAAGGATACCCTAATTCATTGCCCGAACTACAAGTCCAGGCAACGACTCGTACCTAGTCGGCATGAGTCATGATGTGACCCATAACGACTAGTGATAGTTTTTTCTATATTTTATTTAAGGGCACTTGGGTCATTTATTGTTTTTCCTATTTGTAACCCATGACCTAAAATACCCTAGGGAGCTCATAACTCCCCATTACTTAATCTTCAAATACTCTAAAACTCTCTCAAATTCCCAAAGCAAGAACAAGCTAGGGTTTTTAAGGATTTGGATTTTAGAGCTCCAATTGGTGATTTCCTTCCATAATTCTCAATACTTTCAAGCATGTATCTCTTTTGCTAAAACTTGTTTTTCTAAAAACATGTGTTTAAACTTGTTATCCATGTGATTTATTGTTGGTTTTGAGTTTAGGTTAAGGAAATTTGGACGTTAATGGTTGAATGGCTTTTCCCATGGTTTCTATTGATCCTCCATGCTTTGAATTGATAGTTTTAAAATAATTGGGTGCATAGGTATGGGAATTGGGATGGAGGTCGTGGATTTCCCCACCTATGTGCATTTTTCATAATAACCTCAACCCAACTTTATGAAATTGGCTTTGAAATATAAGTATATGCATATTGAAACTACTTTTAGAATTGTTGCATGATATAGAAGGTTAATGAAACATAATGGTTTTAAATTGAACCTTAGGGTTCGTAGATTCCGCAAAGCTAATGAATAATTGAACCTAAGGGTTCGTGGATTCCCATGTGGATGAATAATTGAAGCTTGTGGGGTCATGGATCCTCCCAAGTAATAATAATTAGAATGGCATGATCATATTAGTTTGCAAGCATATTGGTATGATGATACCAATAGTTTATGCCTTAATGGATGATCATGGTTTAATGAATGAAATATGTAAATATTTTAATTGGGCTTAAAGAAGGTTATATAGCTAGCCATAAAAGTGGAGGTCCTGAGGGACTGATACTGGAAACTCACATTTGTCTGTGTGAGGGTTGATCTTGATGA
Source organism: Capsicum annuum (assembly GCF_002878395.1). NCBI lineage: Eukaryota > Viridiplantae > Streptophyta > Magnoliopsida > Solanales > Solanaceae > Capsicum > Capsicum annuum. The sequence continues at coordinate 188,898,678 of NC_061120.1, read as the reverse complement.
CCGTATGCTTATGACACACTATAGATACATATTTTGTGGATGTCATAGGATCATGAATCCCTTGGACTTCTATAATATCTCTGGTTCATACGGCTAACACGTACTACGACCCATCTAGCAGAGGGGGTTGGACCCATATAGCCTGTGGGTGTTTTATGATAGTCAAGCTACACAGTCCATGTTAATGTTCTAACTTTCATGCTAAACCTTGTTCCCCATCCCGGCATATTATGTATGTATATATATATATATATAATTATAATTGTGTGCATATGATTTTGGAATGATTTTGGATTGATTGATCATGGTATTATTTTATCCCTTCCCTGAGTTACATGCTAGCGCTCACCCTTTTAACAATCACTGACTGTTGTATCCCCCCGCAATGCAGGGTCCAATGACACCTCTATTTCCTTACGCAATGGTAGATGATTTCTGGATTGTCTATGATTCATCTTTGAAGTGGTGAGCTTCCATTCTCTTAAAGGCCCTCATTTCATGGTTTTGTCTCTACTTATGTCCTAGACTATTTTGGTAGGTTTTTGGCTATTGTCAGGGGCATGTCTTGACTTTGGTTTATGTTTGATTTCTTATCGGCTTTTATGGACATGATTTGGCTGGACTTGGTATTATGGGTTCTTAGATCCTATTAAGTTGATTTATCTATCTTGTTATATGTTCGGAACTCTGTTCTATCTTGTTATATGTTTAAAATTCAACATTATCTTGTCATATATTCAGAATTTATCCGTTACTAGTTGTATTGTGCTCTGATTGGCTAGGTTAATGGGATTTGTCTCCAATCCTTGCTAGACTAGAGATAAACAGCATGACTAGGCCCTGGTTCGGGTTGTGACACATTCAGTGTTGGATCTTTCAACTGAACGACCTTGGTATCGATCAAATTCTGAATCTTATTCTTTAAGGCAAAACATGCCTTAAAAAATACCCTTTCATTTCAAAATGATAGGCACAAGTCTGATCATGGAGATACTGCATAGACTTAGTATCAACGGGCATGGCAGGATTGGGCTTGATGTAGCCTGCCTTTTTGAGTCATTCATACAATTGGTCTATGAGTTCGGTTAAAGGTGTGAATTATCCCTTTTCAAAGTTGGCTTTGACTTGGTGATTTGGTTTAGAAGAAGGTTGGGATGCTTGGACTTGAGTGGGTTGGATATTGTATACAGGATAGGTAGGGCTTTGGAATTATGGGTGTATTTGATATGGAGTAGGTGCTTAGTATAGTGGGGTTTTATATGGAACTGGTTTGTAATTGTCAAGGAGATGTTGGGTACGGTATCAGATTTTGTGGATAAGGTGGTGGAGTTGGGATTTGGCAACTTAGAACACTTTCATAAGGTTGAGTTGTCATCACTGCACGTATCTCTTTCTTTTTCTTATTCTCCAAGGTCCCTACAGACTCTGAAGTTTATAAAGATTCTAGACTAATAATACTTGCATTCTTAAGATATTCTTCCAACATATTCACCACCTTGATGATCTTAGTGAAAATTTTATCAACAACAATGATCATTTTCTCAAGATATTGTGGCTCTTGAGCGTGAATGAAATATTCTTTCATTTGGGATTTTTCTATTAGGGGCCAAGCTCTAGCAGCCTCAGACATTCACCTCATAACATAATCCTGGAATGAGACTCACCTTGTTTTTCTTTCTTAACATCTGCATGTAGAACCAGTTAGGAGATTTGTCAACTTTCAATCTGAACTGCTCCACGTCAATCCAGCCAACCCACTTCTTTATATCTTGTTCCATATACCATGTTAAAGCCTCCCCAGTGAGACTTCTCATGAATATTTTCATTCTTCCCAACACAAATTTTGGAGGTTTGTACCCCTTCGATAAATCAATATTAGGATTAACACACAACTCTTCATAGAAGAGCCCTCTCAATACTTTACTTCTCTCCAATTGTCTCAACCTCTCAACCACAGATTACATGGTAAGGCCTTTTTCTGAAGAATTAAATGTATATTGAGAGTAGGTATATGGAATGGTTTCAACGTTTATGGCATTTAGAATATGGCTGCCAGATGGATGATGGTAAGATATATTTTGGATGTTTTGGTTTGGATATTATTGTAAAGATAGATTAGTTGAGTATTTGGGATCTTAGATATGTTGGGTAGGCACATATGGTGTTTTTTGGATGTTTGGGATGGGATTTGGGAGACTTTGGATATTTTGAGAAGTTTGAGATTGAGATGGTGGCATTTGGTTACTTGGAATAGGCGCTTGCGATTTTGGTATGGTATGGTTGTCAATTTGTTGTTCCAGAGGGATATTCAAAGTGGGAGATAATTTGGCTAAGTTGTGCACTTGCGCCAACTCTTCTTGTAACTCCAAGATCCTCTGTTCTATTTTCAATATCATTTCATTTTGACCAGTAATGTTTTCTCCCTCTGTGCTAGAGCCATCTTTGTTCGTTAGATTGTGATGATCTTTCATTACTTCTTTACCTTTATGACTTGCAAGTAGAGGAGGAGGAGAAAGAGGAACCCTTTTTGATTGGGTGTACTAGGCTAGGGTGCACAAATCAACCTTTTGGGAGAGACAAAACAAAAATAAAAACAACAAATGTTTAAAAATTAGTACGTTAGTGGTAGAAAGGAGTAAACAAAATAGCACATAATAAGCATGTTATTTGACGTTTCCTATTTTGCGGGCATTTTTTTAGCCAGAAGTAGGCCTGGTGTTGTTTGAGAGATAAGTATGCCACAAAATAATGTCATTTTCTCATAAACCTCAAAAATTAAAACTTTATTGAACTAAATTGTCTCATTAAAAGGAAAAATACAAGGAAATCATAAAGAACACTAAACTAAATTCTAAAACATTTTCTTGGCTCTTTGCCAATGTTCACCGTGTTTTGTCAAATTCATGAAGTTGGGGTGCCATTGAACTTGAAAAACAAAGTGTTAGGATACCCTACTCCAAAGAGCAAATGACAACATTTAGGCATATTTATCTCTCCAAATACACAAAAGTAGTGAGGCGTTCTTTTTTGAGATTATGAAATCCCTTAGAACTTAGGGCAAGGCTTTCTAACAAAACATCCTAGGCTTTTGAGATGCATATTCCTTAGTAAAGGAATAAATGGTTAGGTTTTAGGAATAAGAGTGGTTGCATGATGCAGTCCCCTCAAGCTGACAACGTGAGAGTGGTAAATCTCATTAATATCGACACACCACTATCGATCGATTCATGAGGCATTTCCCAAAGGGTATTTCAGGAACGTCCGTGCAACCACACAGTCGTTGTTAAGAAAATAAAAGTAGGTTTTCAAGTGGAGAAAAATATAAGTGGAATGACATTTTATAGAAAGCGGTAACACATAGCACACAACAAGAAATACAATAACATATTTATCAACATAATAAATAAATATGAAAAATAAGACAACATATAGCCGTATAGCAAGGAAAAAGAGGGAAGGGGATAGACATGGCACATAACACAACATGTAGAAAATAAATCATGAGGTTTAAAACAAGCAATCAAACATCAAAAATAAAATTCATACAAATAATAGAATCCAGTATAAAATACAAATTAATAATGGTTAGGACCTAAATATGCCATACTGTTGCACCCCATTTTTCTCGCGAAAAGCGGGATTCAACATGACAGCTCTTTTTTAGGATGTTTTAAGGAGTGAAGAGTCGCCACCTAACGAATTAAGGTGCATTAAGTCACCATTCTAGGCTAATTAATAACAAGTTAATTAGTCTACGTCACCAGAAATTAGGTAAGGATTCAAATTACCTCAAAAAGAAGGTGTTAGGCTTCTTTAGAGATCCACAAATGTGGTTCCTGGCCGAATTTATATTTTATGTGGGAATTATACGTGATAAACAAAGGTTGGTTATTTTTATTAACTAATATCAACTAAGTGATGTAATAAAGAACACTTTCAAAGTGTACCTATCATACAAAGAATGAAAAATACAAGAGATCCGATACTGACCTTTTACAACAAGCAAATATAAGCGAAAAGCACCATAATTTATGCATTCCTCATTTTCCTTAGATCACGAATTCCTTTGCTTTGTAGTATATCCAATAAAGAAAACATTCAAGCTTAAATTGAAATAATAATAATCTACAAATAATGAGAGACGTGTTAGTAAGATGTGTCACCTTAATTTGATGGTGAATTTAATGTAAGAATAAATAAATTGACAACACATAAATATAGAATTAAGAGAGAGAGAGAGGTGGGGGAGGGGGGAGGGAGATTAGGTATAACAAGTATAAAATGGGCCAAATGCGATGTTGCTCCCTCTATTTCAATTTCTATGTCGACTCTCTTAAACGCCTTAAGACAAGCCGAAAGAAATTCTTAAAGAAACTTATTTAGAAATATACTAGATAAAATATTTTAGTATTTAAAAGTCATTTAAAGCAAAAATATATGGATATAATATTTAAATTGTATTAAAGCATGATGATATATAGTATAGTAATAAGAGTTGTCGAGTCTTTGAGACATTAAAAGAGGTGCTTTATATTTTAATAAAGTGGTATGTGCTTCATAAGAGAAGTCAATTATTGCCTATCTTTTTTGTCATCATTTTTCGATGTGTAACTGACCCCCGATAGGGTGATGACTCTATTTAAGCTCTGTTTTATGTGTTGACCCCTCCACTTGACATGGTTGAACTCCAAGTGATTTCATTTCATTGTAGTGTAAAAAGTATTTAAAGGGTGAGAGTGTGTCTGTTCTTAATATCTAATTAAACAAAAAATAATAATGTTATAAAGAATTTTAACTTAAATAAACACATAAGAAGGGCAAAAAGGGTTGACAGGAGAGTTTTTCAATCATTTAAGGCAGCAAAATTTAAAATTGACTCATAATCATCTAGCTCTTTTTGTAATGAAACAATTTTAACTCAGTCTTAAATTTGATTTTACCCCAAAAAACTGATAAGATCTACACACACAATGTCATTGTAGACATCTAAAATTTGTGGGACTCTAAAAAAAGAATCTGAATTCTGTTAGAGTTCTTAGAGTCAACTAGTTTACTCTAAACCCTGAATTATGCCTATATAAAGGGTATTCCCTTAAGGAGGCATCTCCAAAGTCCCAATAAATTCATAAGATATTCATAAAGAGATCAAGATCTCCAATATCTCCGAAATTCATAGGATATTTCTAAAGAGATCAAAATCCTCTCATTGTTGATAATCAAATAGCAGATTTAGTCCCAATGGGCGTGCCAGTTTGTTTGCAGCATAATTGAATTCATGAAAAATAAACTTCAATCACAAATAAAAATATGAAGAAACAACAATTTTTATTGATAAACAAAGTGGGTACAAATCTATTCCTCCCTTGATTCTTCTCTCTTGATTTTCTCCATAATTCGAGGATTGTCAGTAGCGTATTTCTCGAACGTAGAATTTGATATGGATTTCTCCGTAATTCGAGGGCCGTTAGTGGCGTATTTCTCAAGCGTAGGAATATTTGGATTTGATCTCCATAAAAGGAGATCTATGGGTACTTCAAGACTCGCTATCAAGTCTACACTCGACAAGCCTTGAAGTAGGGGGCATTTGTAGACATCTAAAACGTGTGGGACTCTACAAAAAGAATCCAAATTCTATTCGAGTTCTTAGAGTCAGCTAGTTTATCCTAAATCCTGAATTATGCCTATATAAAGGGGCAAATATTCCCTTAAGGAGGCGTCTCCAGTATCCCACAAATTCACAGGATATTCACAACGAGATCAACAATCTTCAAAGTCCCAATAAATTCATGAAATATTTATAGATCAAAACCCTTTCTTCTTGATAATCAAATACAAGAAGAAGATCCACAAAACCTCATTTCATGGAGATCAAATTCAAATATTCCTACGTTTGAGAAATACGCCACTAACGATCCTCGAATTACGAAAAAATTCATATCAAATTTTACATTTGAGAAATACGCTACTGACAATCCTCGAATTATGGAGAAAATCAAGAGAGAAGAATCAAGGGAGGAACAGATTTGTACCCACTTCGTTTACCAATAAAATTATTGTTTCTTCATAATTTTATTTATGATTGAAGTTTATTTTCCATGAATGAAATTATGCTGCAAACAGTCATGTCTCTGGATAGAGTAAAATTGAAACAATTTCAAAGAGTCATTTAAATATTAAAATCTCCATCGAGCAATTTCAAAGAAAGAAAGTGGCAGAACCAACATGACATAAGAAGCAACATATTAAGATGTACCAGAAGCTATTCACGTTGTAACGCAAATCAAATTCTAATTATGAGAAGTAATTAAATTCTAATCATCACTACTACACTAACGGCCTTCAAACATCTAAGCTAGATAGCAAATGCAAATCAATTCTTACATGACTTTTGCATATTTAATCATTAAAATTGTGGGCAGAATGTTTCTAATTTTAAGGGTACTAAAATTGAGAAATTTGATACCACATAAAGCCCTTTCCAGTTCAGAATTTATTAGATAAATTATAGCTAAGAGAAAATCAAATTTATCATTTACAATCATCATGCCAACTTTAAATACTAAACTAACAGACTAAAACTTAGTCATACCACATTACTATAGACATAAAACTAATTTAGATAGCTATTCTCAAATTAAAAGCATACCTCAAAAGTTACCCAAGTTATCTGCACCCCCTACAATTGGTATCGGAGTTTATGTTGTTTAAAGTTATCGGAAGTAGTATGTATTTAGATTTATTTGATTAATTTATTAATTATGATAAAATTAGATTTAGATATCCACCAAAATATTATAAATATTGTTTAGATAAATAACGTACAGAAATTACAAAAATATAAAGAATTAAAATAAATAATATCTGAAAAACGTAAAGAATTAAAAATAAGGATAGAAAGACTACAGTATAACATAATTGTCGGAGTTAGTAAAAATTCAATAAATGCACAAAAAGAAGAAATATCAAATTTAGAATCAACAATAGATAGTCTAGAATATATATATATATATATATATATATATATATCAACATAACCTATATACATTTAAATAAAATGAACAAAGAAGAATTTATAATAGACGAAAAAATATATGAAAATCACGAAGGATCAAAAATAAAAATAGTATTCTCTAATTTCGGAAGAAGATATAAGAAAATAGGTGAACATTTATATTTAATGTTAGAAAAAAGAAGAATTAAAATTAGAAGATAAGTTGGCAGCCAAGGTAAGAATAGAAAGAGAAAACGAAGAAATAGATAGCAAAAAGGAAATAGATAAAATAAAACAACAAACCACAGAAGAAATACGAAAAATAGAAAAAACTAAAAATAGTAGAATTGCTGAATTAGAAAAAGAACTACAAATGCTAAAAGATTTATATGAAAAGAGACAGAAACAAAAAGAAGAAAAAGATAAAGAACAAAAATTATTAAACGAGATAAATCAATTTAAAGAAAAATTAGAAATAAAAAATAAAGAACCAGAAACCAGAGAATTAGAAATAAATACAATAGATGCTAAAGAAACAGATAATTATGATTCGAAAGATAGTGAAACATATATAGAAATTCTAGAAAACATAGGAAAATTAGAAATTAATGAAGAACAAAAAGTAATTAATAAAGAAAATCTAGAACTAATAAATACAGAAGTAAATACTCTAGATAAAAATATAATACCTAGTACATCAGAAATAAGAAAACCAACATATAATTACAAAAGTAAGTTTAAAAGATATAATCCAAAGGATGAATATAATAAATGGACACCTAAATAAATAATTAATTACAACATTTTAGATTTAGACTGTGTAATAGACACAAATAAAATAATACAACTATGGGTAGGATATATGTCAAAATAATTATTAGATAGTAAAATAGATACAACAAACGCACCAGAATATATAGAAAAGACATTAATAGGAACAGTAAAATTATGGTTTTTAAACCTAGCCGAAGCAAGTAAAAAAGTATTAAAATCTAATAACAAAACAGAAGGAACATCAACAACTACTAAAATACTACCAACAGAAATATTAAAAAATATGAAATAGCTATAAGAGATTAATTTACAAGTATGACAATAGAAGAAGAAGAGCAAAATAAAGAAAAATATATAAATATAAATTTAATGTTAAAACTAGCAATATGTAATATGTGCTATATAGATGAGTATACGTGCACATTTAAAGAATATTATTATAAAGAAACATATAATATAGAAGAAAGTAAAGAAATAAGAAGATTATATTTTAGTAAATTACCCGAACCATTTAATTCAAAAATATTAAAGAGTTGGGATGAAGCAAAAATAGTAGATACCCTAGGAGTAAGAATAAAATTTTTACAATAATGGTATAAAAATCTATGTGAAAAATATAGAGAAAAAATAAAAATGAAAAAGACATTAATAAGAAATTTAACATGTTGCAAAGATAAAATAGCACCTCAATTTGGATGTGAAGAAAGATATTATAAGAAAAGAAAAAGACATAAGAAATATAAGAAATACAAGAAATCAAAATATAAGTATAAGAAACCAAGAAAAAGATATTATGTAAAAAAAATTATAAACATAAAAGACCATATAGGAAAAAGAAATCTATAAAAGAATGTACTTGTTATAATTGTGGAAAAAACTATTACATTTAGCTAGAGATTGTAAATTACCAAAAAACCCAACAAAGAAACAAATATCCGAAATAAAAATAGAAAATACAAAATATATGCAAATAGATTATATAGATTATGAATTAGAAAGTAAAGATAGTATATATGAAATTTCGGAGAATGAAACAGATAATGAAATAGATAGTGAATTAGATGAATCAAATAACTGAAGAAGATATAAAAATGAACCAAATAACTAAAAAAGATATAAAAATAATAACAAAGGAAGAATATTTAAATGAAAAAGGAACAGATCAAAAAATAATATTTGACAGTAATATATTTGACGAAATTAAAGGAAAAGAGTTAGACCTAAGTGTAAAAAAAATATTTAAAATACTAACAATAAAAAATATATTTAGTAGAAAAAAGGAAGAATACTACGTAGTAAATCAAAAGGAACATGTAATAAACTGTAGATATGTAAAAGGAAGAGCTAGTATACCACTAGTAATAAAAAGAATAATTAATAAAGAAATAAATGATATAAAAAAAGTAAAGACCCAATAAAATATGTACATCTTGGAGGAACAGAGATATTGATAAAAGCATGTTTTAGAGAAGGAATAGATACACCAATAGAATTATATTTGGCAGATGATAGAATTATAAAACCTATTGAAAATAGTATAGTAACTTCCATAAAGGAAATTTAATATACCAAAAATTTAAATTTATGATAAGTACGAATTATTCAGTAACAATAATAGATAAAAATATAGATAAATCATAGTATTCTATTGAAAAATATCAGGAATAGAACTAACCCAGGAAGTAAAATATTTACAGCAAGATGTAAAAATCTATATGTATTAACAACAAACCATAAAATAATAAGAAAAAATAAAAATAATAAAATACAAATAGAAAGTCATTTTGAACAGTTTGTAAAAACAATTGATAATAATGATTATAGTTACAAAAATATAGACATAGAAGAAGATTTAGAAATAATAAGTAATAGAATAAGTACATCAAAAAGAATAGCTCATTAAAAACCAGAATCATGAAGCTCATCAAAAAGAACAAGTTATGAAACAACTTCAGCGGTTAATTCAAACTAATATTACATAACAGGAATAATAAAAGAAAAAGAATATTTAATACTTTTAAACACAGGACAATAAGAAAATTATATAGCAAAATATCCAGTAAGAAGTGAAGAAATAAAATATAATAGTAATATATGCCCAGATCTACCAAGCAGTCTAATAAACATTAAGGATACGGTAGAAAATTAGATAATAATAGGAGTTAGGAAAATAAAAATTGAATTTGAAATAAAGGAAGAAATGCAAAAAACAGATATAATATTAGGAATAAAATGGTTAGAACAAGTAAAACCATACAATATAGAACACACACAATTATCTATAACATATAATAAAGAGAAATTATTCATAAAAAGAACTTTAACATATATGAAAATATATGTAATTGTAAAAATAATAGTAAAAGAATATTATAATAGGTATTATACACCTATGATAGATACAGGAGTAGAAAAAAACTTATGTAGATACAACTGTTTACCAGAAAGTAAATGGGATAAATTTAAAAATCAATAGTAGTCAAAGGATTTAATAATGAAGGAAGTATAATTACATATAAAGCTAAAAATATAAAAATATAGATATTGGATAAAATAATAACAATAAAAGAAATCTATAACTATGAACTAACATCAAAAGATATGCTTTTAGAAATGTCATTTTTAGATAAATTATATCCACATATAATAAATTATTTTTAGAAATGTCATCTATCAAGACTATGACGAACATGTCTAAATACTGCTTGAACACACAGTTCATCAAGTCCATGAAGGTTGCTAGGGCATTGGTAAGACCAAAGGACATAACTAAGAATTCAAAGAGACCATACCGAGTTCTGAAGGTTGTCATTGGGATGTCACATTCCCTGACCCTGATCTGATGATAGCCTCATCTGAGGTTTATCTTGGAGAAGTAACTGGCACCCTGAAGTTGGTCAAACCAGTCATCAATTCTGGGAAGTGGATACTTGTTTTTTATTGTGACTTTGTTTAGCTGATGGTAGTCAATACACATTCTGATAGAACCGTCTTTATTATGCACGAATAAAACTGGTGCACCCCACGGGGACACACTGGGTTTGATGAATCCCTTATCTACTAGATCCTTCAATTTTTCATCTAATTTTCTGAGTTCTGCAGGTGCCATTTTGCATGGAAGAATAAATATGGATTGAGTATTCAGAAGAAGGTATATTCCAAAGTCAATTTCCCTTTTGGGAGAAACTCTGAGAAGATCTTCGGGAAACACATCTGGGAATTCACATACTACTTATACTGATTCGAGAGTATGGATTTCTGAACTAAAATCCTGGACTCGAACGAGATGGTAGACACATCCCTTAGATCTTATCTTTCTCGCCCGAAGGTAAGAAATAAGTTGACCCCTAAATGCTAAAGTACTACCCCTCCACTCTAGGACGAGTTCACTCAGAAACTGAAATTGAATAATTCTATTTCTACAGTCGACTGAGGCATAGCAGGAATAAACCCAATCCATGCCGAGAATGACATCAAAATCGGTCATCTCTAATTTGACTAAGTCTGTTGTAATAACTTTCTGAGATATCATAATCAGGCAGTTCTTATATACCCGCCTGGCTATGATGGATTTACCCACTAGGGTAGAGATTGAGAAAGGCTCTACTAGAATTTTAGGACTGACTTCGAAATCAACTGTTATATATGGAGTAACAAAGGACAAAGAAGCTCCTAGATTTAACAAAGCATAAATATGTAAATGGAAAACTTGTAATGTACCAATGACCACATCAGGAGAACTTTCTTGATCCTATCGGGACTGAAGAGTATAGAGTTTATTTGCGCACTGCTGGTGGCACTGGATGCGGCACCCTACTGATTTGGGTGACCAGACTGAGCTGGGGCATAGTTATGTTGGTTCTGAGAACCCACCTGAGGACACTATCTGGCCCTGTGGCCTAGCTTACCACAATCGAAACACACATCACTGCCAGCTCTACAGATACCCTGGTGGTTTTTGCCATACTTTTGACAAATGGGATTGGTTCGGCCATTCTTTGGCCTTAACGTTCTGGCCCTCTTATTCTTTCTCCCCTTTCTCCTACGCCTCTCCTCCTTACTCTACGGAGCATGAGCTATAAGCCTAGATAGGATAACAACCAGCTGACTGTTCTGATCAACTACTGAATAAGCTAAGGTGGTGAAAGCAGATCTAAATTCAGTGTGAGAAATATGCTCATTCAAGGATATACCTGAACGGGCAGAGGGGCTGATTGGTTTTTATTAATTCTTTCGTTAGCTTCTCTAAAAGATATGCTCTGGAAGCATAAGGAAGAGATGAATTAGACTGAGAGCTTAACTTGAGCTCATGCTCACTCGCACGACATGAATACTGAAAAAAAAAACTTTTCCTAAAACATCCCAGCCTCTTGTCCATAAGTGTGGCACGCTACACACCCATGCACAAGACTCTACTAGATGTGGCTTTAAGAATTCCTAGGATTCTGTTGAACCTTAGGCTCTGATACCAAGTTTGTAGCACCCTGAGTCTGCACCCCAGATGCTACACGGTGCTCATAATCTCAAAGGACCACAAGCTAACCCATGTCTGGTACCTACTGCAGTAATTGAATAATAATACTATAACTTTGCGAGAATAGGCAAAAATTTTCCATAAGATTCAAATATGAAATAAATACTGAATATGGTATCGCAATACCAAAACTGAAAATGGAACAACTATCTGAAAATACTTTAGTTTGGAAAGCCTCTAAACTATCTAAACTGTGGAGTTGATGGGACAAGCCCCCAACTAACTCCGACTACTAAAAATAAAATAAAATGCTGAAAAACAATCATGTCCTTGAACTATGAGGACTCACCACTAACTCTGTATGCTGAGAATCTAAGCTGCTAAGGGTGCTCTGGAGCTCGTGCGTCAGAACCTATGATATAAGACATTATAGCATAAAAAAAGCATGTATCAGTACATTGAATGTACTGGTATGCTCAGCGAGGTAGGCTAAAATGCATGGGTTCATATGGATAAACAATACAAACTAAATAACATGAGTATAACTAAATGAGAGTACATGTATAAATACGTAGACTGTAACTGAGATCGTGATGACACTGAATACTGAGTCTGAATACTAATTTATTGATATTTGAGTTTACTAATGCTGTATTACTAATAACTGAATAATTGTATCTGACAGTCTTGATTTTGTGGAACAATACTGAGTTTCATACTGAGACTGAATCTGAAACTGAGACTGTAGGAGGTAATTATCTGATCAATATTCCCCTTTCTAAATAGATTGGGGTCCAACTTGTAACCCCAGTTGGAAGGATGTCAATATCGTGCCACGGGTAGAGACACGCTATGAGTTAACCCTCTCTAACAGGAAGTTCTTTCGTTAACCCTCGCTGGCAGAAAAACTTAAATGAGATGTATCAACCCTTATAATACCTGGCAAAGAGATATCTCAACCTACGCTGGCTACGTAGTTTTGGAACACATGAATTGCTACTAAGTTTCAAAACCTCTGCTGGTAGAAATACCCCTATCCCTGGGTTCGTTCAGTGTTGAATCCTACTCCTAACTGAATAAACACTGAGCTGATCTCTAGTCTGTACTAGGCTGGACTGAACTGTTATTGAATTTACTGAGTATTATTGACTGATGGAATACCACTGAATGAGTTTACTGTAGTCTGAACTGAATATTGAACTAGATTGGACTAGCACTGAGTATACTGAGTTTTTCCTGAGTCATATAACTATCTTAGAGTACTACTGATCGTGACATAACTGAGAAACTGACACTGACTCTAAGTACACAGCAAAATTGTCAGGTATTAAATACCCCCAGGACTGATAGCATGAAAGTAAATCATAACATAGTCTTAAAAAGCATAATCATGTGAACTTGGTCACAACTCATTCATGGAGGCATTTTATCAAATACTTGCATGATACAATTCGCACATAAGCTGACATGACATAATTTTCTTCTCTTATTGGTTCACGTGAGCAATTCATCAAGCACTTAATGAGCATAATACATGTACATAACATTAAACACAAGTAAACATCATAATTCAACTCCAACTTCACAATTTCAAGGGTTCAACATGGATTCACATGACATTACATATATATCAATTAATCCCACATGAAACTTATCATAAAACATGGATTAGAATCCTAATTAACCATTATAAACATGAATATAATCAAACCCAATATTAAATGTATGCAATCCATACACTTGAAGTTTAAAAATAGTTTCTTGGAATCCAAAGGTAGAAGGAACCCTTGGATGAACACTTCACATGCCTTAGTTGGTGAATTCTTGAAAATTAATGGTAGAATATGAAGCCTTGAATTTGAATTTAATTTACCTAGGGTTTTTTTTCTTGAGCAATTTGTGAAAGAATGAATATAACTTGCTAAAAGAAGGCTAAATTTTGTGTTATGGGGGCTGAAGGGCGTGAGAAAAAGACTTAATTAATCCTGAGGATGCGATCTTTAATGAATGGAAACTATGTTATTGCCGTGCAGACCGATACATTACGTCGTTGGCATCGCCGCGATGACCAATGCGCCATGTCGAGTCCGCATTGGTTCACTGGAATTTACACTGAGCTGAGGGAAAAATTATCTATCGACGTGATGGATGATGTGACGCATCGATATCGCATTGACTCATTATTTTAATCACTCAAAAGTGGTCGAAACGTGGTTTAAAAAATCTGAAACTCGTTCGGAAACACGTATTGACCTTCCTGATCATGAACTAACTCAAATATCAACATTTAATGGACAAGATCGCAAAATAAGATTGTCAACTTTCGAAGGCTAAAATAACACTAAGTCTGAATACTTAGCTAGAATTTTCTAAGTCTAGGACCCCCTTAACAAGTTTAAAGGACTGAATTAAGCTAAGAATTTTGCAAGATCTTACACCTTATGGTCATTTCCTATGTCTAAAACCCTAAGTCCCCTTACTATATAAGTGTGTGTAGCCTCCTAAAAATCTATTTTGATGGATCAAATACCCAAAACACTCTCTCAAACTCATTTTTGAATGATTGGAGGCTAGGGTTTCAAGGGTGGTCTTCAAGAGGCAAAAGTGAAGTCAAGTTTCTTGGTTAATCATCTTGTTTAAGGCATGGAACTCTTCCCCTTGTTAAATAACTCTAAACCCATGTATTTTATGTTTGGATTAGTAAGTGTACATGATGATTTTGAAATCAAATGAAAAGGGTTTTGTTGCCTAATGATGAATACTATTGACTCTGCCTTAGACTTATGCTTATACATGTTAATGATGATGATTTACATAGGTGGGTACTTTTTGTGTGAGGTTTAATATGAAGGTCTTGAGTAACCCTAACCTTGATGATTTCTACGATGAAAATTGCCTTGTTAAAGGTATGCACATAAAGTGTTTGTGGAAATGTCTAAGTAAATTGTCTAGTCACGTGTTGGTGATGTTTTGAAGTAGGTAAATGGCCTAATAAGTATAATGATTGATAAATGGTATGTTAAAAGTATTTTGAGCTATGTGTTGTATAATTGATGACCATGATGGGTTAATTGACTAATAAGGGGTTGAAGTCCCTAAACGTGATAATGTATTTAAATTGTGTGTTGAACCAAGTGTGGTGAGAATTTGGTATAAGATGCTTATTGAAATATGAATAGTTTGTGAGGGTCTTGATGACCATTACTTGAATTGTATGATAGATTGAATGAAGGCAATGGCTTATTGAAATGGTTTAGCAATGAAGGCTCCCATAAGGACCATGGGGTCATGTATAGTGTTGAATTCATTAAATTGTTAAAGTCCTTAAGTGTTGTATGGAATGAATATTGATACATGGGTAAACGGTTAAAGTCCAAATGTCAACTAATGCTAGTTGTGATGGCTTGAGGTTGAAGTCTCTTGCCTTATGGAATGTCTTGAGTTTGGAGTCCCTTTCCCAATAAAATTACTCAAGGTTAAAGTCCCTTACTTAAATAGATCTCTTAAGGTTAGTGTACCTCTCTGAATAAAACGGCTTATGGTTAGAGTCCCATAGTATGAGATTAGAGTCCTCTTTCAAACGAATGGGCATGCGGTTGGAGTTCCTTACCTAGATGAATGTGTGTGGGTTTAAAGTCCCTTGTTTGAATGATTATATATGTGGTTAAAGTCCTTGGTTAATGAATGGGTGAGCATGGTTAAAGCCCTTTTGCCTAGTGGTATGTGGTTGTGGTTAAAGTCCTATGCCTAAATAGAATTGTCGAATCTAAGTCCCTTGACTTATAGTATGTTTTCGCTATCTTATATGGTCGGATTCATTCGACTCTTATGATTTATATTGATGTTTGGGTTGGGTTATTGGGGCAACATTTGGTTCATGTAGGCTTGAGGTGACCATACAATGTGGTCGGGTTTTGGGGCGTGTCAACATCAAATTCAACCATATCTAGGATAATCAAGTCTACCTAAGTCTAATTTTTGGTAAAGGTAATCACACGAGATCGGTACATTCGACCGCTCCTTAAATAATTTTCTACTGAGTTAGAAATATGAAGAGGCATGGGAAGAGGCTCACATGCAATATTAAAACTAGAAGAAAAAATTAAAGTCATATAGGAGAATGTAGATCTAGGGTATAATAACATGGAAGTAGATCTATAGCAAACTGGAACGATGCCTATAATAATTGTATTAGAAGCCTCTACCTTAAATTTCCTAGGTATAGTATAACGCTGACCACGTCCGCTCGCGAACTGAGTAACCCCATGACCACTTTCACGAGCACCCCTACCTCTACCTCTAAAACCTCCACCACACTAGCATTATTCCTAACATTGTGTGAACCGCATTTCACTATACAAATTGGAGTAGGACAAAGTTGTTGACAACCCTGCTGAGTGGATCCATGAACACGACAAGGGTAATCCTTATCCGCATCGCCAAACTTATCATATATAAAACAACCTCTAACACTTGACTCAGTATGAGAAAGTGTGGATGAACTAGAACAACCACTTTGTGTTGAAGAACCGATCTTGGAGCCTCCACCCACATAACCTGATGCCTAGTGTTGACACCCAATTTTTGCTCTCCGTGCTTAAAAATAACGTATTCAGGCTTCCTGACCGTTAAAGGGCACAAAATACAACTTTCACATATTTTTTATAATTGATAACAAATTATTGATTTTCATACTTACTTTAGGATTTTTTACTCTTTATAATTTATTAATAATTTTTCTTATTCTTATCAATTTATTATTTTACAAATATTTGCGCACGTTCACAACATGACGTTATATATATATATATATATATATATATATATATATGTTTTACAGTATTTTTAAATTAATTATATTTTAATAATTTTAATATTCTTTACATTTTTTCATTCAACATCTATATTTTACAGTCCGCAAATGCTGAGTCAGATCAATTATTTTTGTGCAGTATAATAATTCGATGTCTTATCACATCCAACAACGACTACACAATAATGTCTTGTCACGTTCAAAAATGACCACTCAATGTTGTCTCATAATTCGAGGTCGTACTCGTTTTGACCTCAGGCAAAAATAGGGTATGACACCTAGCCACCAGAAGCAACAGAACCTGAAGGTTTGCCACTTGAACCCTACAATGCAGCCGAATCAGCCTAACATAATAATCATGGGAACCTCTATTAGAGAAATCTCTACCTTGAGAGGCATGTCCATTAAACTGACCATGACGACGCACTTTCTAGGTGCCTCCTTGAGTAACCTGGATAATAGAGTCTGTCATCTTGGCATGATCAATAATACTTTAAAAATAAGCCTATAAAACTATCCTATGAGTTATAGCCAATTGACAAGTAACATCTAACCCCTTTAAAAAACTTCTGAATCTTCTAATATTCGGTGGAGATATTGGCGGTTGAATATCTGGAAAAAGTGTAAAAACAAGTGTCACACTCATCAATAGTCATGGAGCCTTGCTCCAAATGATCAAACTCTTCATGCATTTGATCTCTCAAACTAAGGGCATAAATCTCTCTAAAAAGCCCTAGAAGAACTAAGTCTAAGTCATAGCAGGCAAACCCAAAGGTCTACAACTAGCAAATGACCTCCACCAATCCCTAGCCATATCCTACAATTGATAGGTGGTATAAGCAACTCCATAATATCCAAGATTATGTAACTTCTCCTGGATATCAATCAAAAACTCATAGGCATCCTCGCCAGTAACTCCACTAAACTTTGGTAGACCCAAGCGAATAAACCTCTCAAATCTTTTCTGATCATCAAAAGACATAATAATATATGAAATAACTAGAGAAATAGTAATTCTAACAGGCAATGCAAATAGAGGTACCATAGATAATGGTTGTACCCTAGAAGCAGGAATACCATATGCAAATATTGGAACTAATGGCGACCATCACCAAAAGTCTGAGGAATACTAAGAACACTCAAGGGAACACCCTCCAAACAACTCAAGAGACGAACTAAAAGACCCTAAAGCACTAGGTATCAATTGAACTAGGTGGAACCTGAGATAGCCCTGTATCCCCTTTCTGATAACCTTCTCTAGCATGCTCAACCTCATGCTTGAGAAAGGTCTCCCTAGCATGTCATCCGATCAAGACAACTCCTCATACCCAACCCCTACCTTTGGGCCATCCATGACCCCTACCTTGCCATCTGTTCTGGGCTCCATCTTTGGGTTCTGGCTCAATATTCCTATCTTCTCGAGATCTAGTTCTTACTATCTGCGTAGAAAAGAGTAAACACAACTTAGAAAATTGGGTATGAATAACCCACACGACTAGGAATCAAAATAGAGAATTGTTTTTCTAAATATATCTTATAGACTCATGAAGATAGAGTATGTACGTCTACATACCGCTCTGTAAGATTCTAATAGACATCTTGCTCTTACATTTATGAGACCTATGAACATGGATGCTCTAATATAAATTTTTCACAACCCAAAAATGAGTCATGATTGTACTTATCATAGCATAGCCGATCAAGTAAGCCAATAAACCAAAATTGATAAAGAAAGAATGAAATTTACTAAAACATAAACCAAGGTGAGACTTTTCGAATGAATTTAAGCCAATATGAATCATAATTAAACTAGAAATCTAAAATAAATCTCATAAGTCCCAAAATCTGATGTCATAGTGTTAAAGCATCTAATACAGAATCTAAAAAACTTAAAATATATATTCGTCTCTAGTAACAGAAATAAATACACATAAGGATAGATGAGGTTCGAATCAACCTTAAACTTTAAAGCAAAGTAGTACCTCAAAATCTAAAATAGCCACAATAAATCAACCACCACAGGAGGTGCTCGTACTAAGATCTACACTAAAAGGGCACAGTAGGGGTGAGTACGATCCGCTTATACTCAGTAGGTATCATAGACCGACTGAGCAACATAGTAAGATAAGTAAAATATACTATGAGTATATACATATATATATATATATACAAAAATAGAAACAACACAGATACATACAAAAATATACTGAAACTAAACACAAGTCAAGAAAACTAAGAAAAATTAAGTAAGATGCGTGTGGATATGCAATATAATGCAATGCAATGTGGATGAGACAAATAATGAAAGTCATCACATGACTTTTGATATATACTTACTGAGCTGCAGCTCCTAGGTAAGACTCATGGAGGGTTCACAACCCATGTACTATATTTCAAATCTCAGTTTTAACTCACCTCTCCATCTCGTATTCACGGATAGGGTTTTCATAAGAGTGTCTTTTTTTCTCTCAAAAATATTGTTTCTCAATGGTTGTAACACCCCAAAAATGGTCCCGAGATGTCACACGGTACTTAGAGCCACAAGTGATCCCAAGCTAACCCTTCTATTGACATAACTCATAAGCAATTGAATAAAGTACATAAATCCGAATGGAATAAGTGAAAGATAACACTTTTCTGAATCTGATCAATACAAAACTAAATTAAAATGATTACAACTCTGCTTTTACAAAAAATTCTGGAATCGAATACATTAACTTTACTGACTGTCTATGAAACCTCTACTAGTATTGACTATAGGTAGCCGGGACATGACCCCCAGCTATCCTAAATCAATACGAATGAATAAAGAAGAATAAAATACTACTCAAACTATATGACTGACTCGAGCCCTTGAATCAAAAGGACTCATCACCTATTGACTGGAAGCTGTAAACTATATGAATATGATATGCGTGCTACAACTCGTACCTACATTATGAGACAATGTAGCACATAGACATATATGTGGATCGGTACTTTTGGAATGTACTGAGCATGTGGGGGTGAGTGCATAAGTAAAACAATATCTCAATGTTCGTATAAACTTGTATATAATGCATGCTAAGTATAAATGACTCAAATTGGCTGGAATAACTGAAAGCTGAAAAGCATAAATCATGAATGATAAAACATACTGTATAAATCTTGTGAATCATAACACTTAATTCTAAATTTTGTACTTGTATTCTATCTTTAAATCAGGTTGTCTAAGTGTAGAAATGACTTACTTTTATGTTTGAAATCTGAAAGCTAATATCTGTAACTGATGCCTAATAAAAGTAATATCTGAATAAAATTTGTGAGCCTTTACACTTAGTTTCTAAAAGCTTTTCTATTATTCTTCACTCTTTTCTGTAAACTGTAGGGAAAAGCTTTTAAAACTATTCTGAAAGTCTTTACTAATAGGGAATTCTTTTAAAAACTATTCTGTAAAACTTTTCTATTAGGGAGGTTCTTCTAACAGAAATAAACCATATAAGCTATCATGGAGTCCAACGTCTTATTTTCCTAAGGAAAAAATCTCACATTGGGGAGAGGTGTCATGCTCTTACCAAGGAGTATAATCTGAGCTAAGTGGTCACATCTGTAACTGTCATTCATATAGAAATGGGAATAATCTGAATCTGTACCTACGTTTTCTATGTAGTTTTGTGGAAGATAGGGCATGCTAATCCCACACTTCCCGCTCGATACTAAATACTACTATCTTTTAATCTGTATGCTTATTTTGTTAGAAATCCACTTTAAAAATCTAGCAAAAGGGTAATTACGAAACCAATTATGCATTTATCTAATTCAATTGTGAAGGAAACTATTCTCATTTTTGAAATTTGTAATAAATCTATAATATGAATTTCAAAACTTATCTGAAGATCGAAAGATTAAAGCTTTATTAAAAATCTGAAACTAATCTGATTATAGGATGCTCAAAGCAAATATTTCTTGAAACCATAACATGTAATCTTGAGCTTTATAACCCATGCATCAAGTTCATGTCAAAACATCTTAATTTTCATGCTTGATATTGAGAGTACTGATAATTCAATTCAAAATCTGAAATTTACTGCAATAGGCATGAAAATATAGAAATAGATATGCGATTCAACTTCATAAACACTTGAAATGTCATAATCTTGCAAATAGCAATAATGGGTATAAACCCTAATTCAAAACTCATGTATAATCATTCAAAATCATATAAATTTAAAATAAAATCTTGATTTTGGGCACAAGGATGAAAGAAGTATCCTTGTTGAAAAACTCCACATACCTTGTTGATGAAATTGAATGTAAAAGTTTGATTTTTGACTCTCTAATGGTGTTCTTGAAGCTTATTCTTGAAGTTTTTCAACCCAGAAGCTTGGATGATTAACTTCCTTGGAGAAAATTTAATGGAGTTCTTGGTGTTCTTGAGGGGGCTAGGGTTTTCTGGAGAGAAAAAGATGAATAAAAATGTGTATAATGCTTTAGAGGATGAAATTAAGTGTTATGGGCGGATTTGGGTAAGGGGAAGTGACCAAAGTGATCCTAGACCCCTTAGAAACTGAATAAGTGTGTGAAACAGTTCCGTAACATGCTGGCCGACGCGTCGTATTGCTATCGCGTTGGCTTACTGGCTCACATGGAAAATGTCATAACTTTTCTTTCGGGTATCGAATTTAGGCGAAATTCATATCGTTGGAAAGATAATTCAATTATCTACAATTTAAAGGGTCTTTTGATGCTAAATTATACATATATAAACAGCTATATATGTATAAAGTAGACCCTTGTAGAATCGAATATCAAACTTTACACGAATCAAAGGCTCTAAGCTCAACTTTGTTCTAAGTGATTCTTATGAACATTTTTCACCTCTAAAGCTCATCAAACATGAGGATAAAGATCAAGAAACTCGTATTTCTATGGGAATCATTTAGATTATAGCTTATACACGTTGGAACGATGGTTCAAAGACTAGCCCAAAAATATGGGGTATTATATTATCTCCCTCTTGGAATCATTCGTCCTCGAATGATGGATAGAAACTTTTTGAAGTCTTAGAAGTATGTATAATATGACATGATATGTCTACTAAGAAGGGATATAACTGAGCTAAATCATTAAAACTTTTATCAGGAAACTGATTTCTGAGCTGACTTGCCTTTACTTACTATAAGGAGCTGATTCATGCTGAGAGTTCAGAATTTGCTTGAAGTGTTCATGACACTACCACACATATAGAACTGCAAAGTGATAACTTATGCAAGCACAAATCATTAAACAACGAGACTAAGATTGTAGTAGGGGTATTACACTGTGGGATGGAATACTAAAATTATTCACTGAACACTTATGAACTGAATCATGACTAAATATCTGAATCTGAACTTGATGCCTGATGCATGGACCGAGTTGAATTCATAATTTACATAGATGGAAATACATTACCTCTTGGAATGGCCATACGCATGAGACTGCGGATAGTAAGACTAGATGGAAAGTTTGAAATTTGTAGGAGCTTATCTGATTGATTGTTAAACGGGATTGCAGTCTATATAGACTAGATTGTACTGATTGCCCATACTCAAATGGAGTATTTCTTCAACACTCTTCTACAAAATTCTAATAATATTGGGGAGCAAAGAATTTTGGACATAATCTGAACAAGACATCTAACTAAGGAATCACAACATTGATACAATTCTATAGCTTGGAACATAGGCATATAAATCGTAAGCTAGGATAGAATTACCAGGCATTAGGCAATGCAACTTCTTACTTTCAACCTTAGCAACACTTCTCAAATACTTCCTCAACTATAATATTCTCCTTAAATACCATATTCATTGATTCAACTTCCAATTCTCACATGGTCGATCATGAATCCATCTACTAATGTCTAAACTTAACTAAGTCCTCTCACCATGGTCAAGCCTAACTCGAAATCACAAGGTACAACATATAACACCATAACTGAACTGGCGCTCTACCGACACGATATGCGACGCATTGCATCACTCCCCACCAATGTGATATGCGATGCGCCGCAGCCATATCACGTTGTCTCACTATTTTTACCATTCAAATAGATCTTAAACCTCGCCCAAAAAATCTAAAACTTACACGAGATATACTATCGACAACCCTGATCATGAATTTGCTTAAAGATTTACATTCCAAGGTCGAGAAGGTCGGAAACTAACATGCACTACATTCGTCCACTTATACATCAACATGACATTCAAGCCTATTGTTATAACCATATATAAACATCTATACAAACACTCATAATATCATACTCCACATATTTTCTAAACCTCTATCACAACAAATTCCATGCACTACCCCAATAACATACACTTCAAATTTCCACTAACCATGACATGTATCAAAGACTTGGCCTCAATCTTACTTCACACTTATAGCCTTAGCTAAAACAACCATACAACGATCTGTCATCAACAAGAAACACTTACTCTCTCCCATCTACACAATTACTCATCACTACTATCATTATACAAGGAAAGGTCACTAAAAGGTTAAAACATAAGGACCTAAAACTTGAAAGGATAACTTTGACACTTAACTGAGGCTTGAGGAATAGAATATCAACATCATGGATTCATCAAGAGATCTAAACTGAGGATATATATGACATAATTTGAATTTCACTGGGTATAGCATAAGTTATGGGAATTGATCATACTATACAGCATGAGTACATGAGTCATGAGCTGCATGACCTAAGTTTGGAGTTCATAAATTCCTGGAACATAATTCATACTACTGAATGAACTGAAACTCCTCATACTAGGAACTGGAAGCATACATGATTTTCTATGATGTGCATAAACAAAACTATGATCATGGAGTTGATACGTAAGGCATGAGTAGATATCATAATGATTGAATTGCTAATACAAAAATAAGAATGAGCTGGGCATCTTCCTCCCAC
The DNA here is from genome assembly GCF_002878395.1 of Capsicum annuum. Lineage (NCBI taxonomy): Eukaryota > Viridiplantae > Streptophyta > Magnoliopsida > Solanales > Solanaceae > Capsicum > Capsicum annuum. The sequence goes on along the minus strand of NC_061120.1, from coordinate 188,874,686 downwards.
ACTGGCAGCACTACTAGAATCTGAGAATCTGACTTGGTTACTTATCCTATCATCTCCTCCTTAGCTTTAAGCCATCATTCTAAGTCTGTAGAACCCCTTTACTAAACTCTAACTGAACTACAACCACTTTACTCTAGAGTCTGGGGTATAATAATACATGTAAATAATAGAACTTAACCCAAAAGACTACACCTAAAAGTGTAAAACCCACTGCTAATACTTTCTTCTGATATACAACCCTATCTTTATATAGCCCTAATAGTTCATATAATACTTGAACACTTACTGACTTGGAATCTTCATGAGTATACCCATAGCCGGAGTGCACACCATCTAGTGCTTCAACTCTTATTTCTATTAGCTCAATCTTCATAAACTCAAACTTAGATTCTAACACTTAACATAGATATCACCAAACCTTTAATGAACCATACTACTTCCATAATAGCCTACTAATATCACACTTCTAAACTTATATTTCTAAACCATGAGAATCAAGAGCATATCAAAAGGCTCAACATCATCAATCATAACCCCTTAACTTAGCTATTAAGAACACCATGTACTATATAACTAGCCTTCTTCCACTTAGCAACTCAAGGGTATTACTAACCACACATAACACTTAAAAACCTTATAAAATAATGCAACCCCATATCACATTGGGTACACCTCTACATCATACTTACAACATCATACTTAATCTTAAATCAATAAACTTAAATTCTTGTATTCAGTGTTTCAAGCCTATTGGTTCACCACCATATAACTAGCATCACTAACCAAACAACCATTATATCCACCTTGATGATCATCCATTGTTCAAACTTAGTACCTAGGGCTAGGCATGATTAACAGCCCAACCTCACATACCATTCTCACTTGGAAGCTATAAAACAAGACACCAAGAAACACTAGTCTACTAGAACCCCATAATAACAATAATTGATCACGATTCTATGGTATACTTTATTAAAATCCGCTAGCTCACCCTTCTTTTACATATCACTACTATTCACCCATCTATACACCTAAATTTCTTCCATAGTTCTATAAGTTTCAACTAAACTCCTTTTTGCAACCTCAAGGAAAGCCTAATTAATAATACTAAACCACTAAATACTTCATTAATAATCTATACTTTTCTAAAATAATAATTACAATCAATAACTCCTTTCATACTTCAAGCAAATAATAATTTACCTAAACTAATAACTCTTTCTCTACCTCTACTAAATTAACTCACCAGGGCATATCGCCATAACGCAAAATCTATAGCATGCATAAGTTTATCTCTATACTTTCTATCAATTGTCATTCCCACTTTTCTTACCACTATATTTCTATACCCATACGTCCAACTATAAGAAGGTTCTATTACTTATGAATAATAACACTCAAGGTTGCAATATCCCTCAAATGTAAACTCTATTCAACAACCTAGGTTCATACTATCTCTTCTTATGAGCACTATTTATATTGAAGGAATAATGAGAAATCTGGATGCATATCTTATTCTGTCTTAACTGAACAACTCATATGGATGAGGACAAAAATTTTGATTTGAGGAAATTATAACACACTGGTGAGCTTCTCTCAAGCCCCCTGTATGACTTCTAAAGTTACTAATAGTAAATCTGATAGCATTATCTTAGGATGAATTAGAACTTGCTAATCATGTGATCTCAAGAATATAACATAGATGGAGAATTATGGAGTGACACACAAATGGATAAAAGTTTTTGAGAGAAGAACTTTACAGCATGATCTAGAGTATAAAAAGAAGAAAACTTTTCTTAAATGCCCTGTAGCCTCTCAAAGCAAAGTACAAGCCTCTCCATACCATTTCGCAAGACTCTACTAGACACGGCTTCACAAACACCCTAGGACACTTGAACTCTATACTCTGATACCAAGTTTGTAACACCCAAGAAATAGGTCTCAAGACGTCACATGGTGCTTAGGGCCACAAGTGATCCCAAGCTAACCCTTCTACTGGCATAACTTATAAGCAACTAAATAAAGTACATAAATCTGAACGAAATAAGTGAAAGATAACTTTTTTCTGAATCTGATCAATACAAAACTAATTTAAAATGATTAAAACTCTGCTTTTACAAATAAATTTCAAATTAAATACATTAACGCTACTGACTGTCTATGAAACCTCTACTAGTATTGACTATAGGTAGTCGGGATATGACCCATCCGTAATCAATACAACTGAATAAAGAAAAATAAAATACTGCTCAAACTATATGACTGACTCGAGCCTTTGAATCAAAAGGACTCATCACCTACTGACTGGAAGCTGTAAACTATCTGAATATAGTATGCATGCTACAACTCATACCTACATTATGAGACAATGTAGCACATAGACAAATATATGGATCAATACTTTTGGAATGTACTGAGCATGTGAGGGTGAATGCATAAGTAAAACAATATCACAATGTTCGTATAAACTTGTAATATAATGCATGCTAAGTATAAATGACTCACATTGGCTGGAATAACTAAAAGCTGAAAATTATAAATCATGAATTATAAAACATACTGTATAAATCTTGTGAGTCATAACACAGTTCTAAAAGTTGTACTTGCATTCTATCTTCAAATCAGGTTGTCTAAGTGTAGAAAGGACTCACTTTTATGTCTAAAATCTAAAAGCTAATATCTGTAATTGATGCCTTATAAAAGAAATATCTGAATAAAATTTGTGAGGCCTTACACTTAGTTTCTAAAAGCTTTTCTATTATTCTTTACTGTTTTCTGTAAACTGTAGGGAAAAGCTCTTAAAACTATTCTGAAAGTCTTTACTGATAGGGAATTCTTTCAAAAACTATTCTGTAAAAGTTTTCTATTAGGGAGGTTCTTCTAACCGACATAAATCATGTGAGCTATCATGGAGTCCAATGTCTTGTTTCTCTAAGGGGAAAACCTCACGTTGGGGAGAGGTGTCATACTCTTGTCAAGGAGTAAACCTGAGCTAAGTGATCACGTCTTTAACTGTCATCTATATAGAAATGATAATAATCTGAATCTATACCTACGTTGGCTACACAGTTCTGTGGAAGATAGGGTACGTTAATTCGACACTTTTTGCTCGGTGCTAAATACTACTCCCTTTTAATTTGTATGCTCATTCTATTGGAAATCCACTTTAAAAAAGCTAGCATAAGGGTTATTACAAAACCAATTATGCATTTATCCAATTCAATCTATGAATGAAACTATTCTAATTTTTAAAATTTGTAATATGGATTCTAAAACTTATCTGAAGATCGAAAGATCAAAGCTTTATTAAAAATCTGAAAATAATCTGATTATAGGATGCGTAAAGCATAATCTTTCTTGAAACCATAACATGTAATCTTGGGCTTTATAACCCATGCATCAAGTTCATGTCAAAAAATCATCATGTTCATGCTTGATATTTAGAGTAATGATAATTCAATTCAAAATCTAAAATTTACTGCAATAGGCATGAAAATATAAAAATAAACGTGCAATTCAACTTCATAAACACTTGAAATCTCATAATCTTGCAAATAGCAAGAATGGGTATAAACCCTAATTTAAAACTCATGTATAATCATTCAAAATCATATAAATTTAAAATAAAAGCTTGGTTTTAGGCACAAGGATGAAAGAAGTATTCTTGTTGAAAAACTCCACATACATTATTCATGAATTTGAATATAAAAGTTTGATTCTCTACTCTCTAATGGTGTTATTGAAGCTTATTCTTGAAGTTCTTAAACCTTGAAGCTTGGATTATTAACTTTCTTAGAGAAAATTTGATGGAGTTCTTGGTGTTTTTTAGGGGGCTAGGATTTTCTTGGAGAGAAAAAGATGAATAAGAATGTGTATAATGCTTTTGGGGGCTGAAATTAAGTGTTATGGGCGGAGTTAGGTGAGGGGAAGTGACCAAAGTTTTTCTATACCCTTTAGAAACTGAATTAGCGTGTGAAACAGCTCCATAACGTGTTGGCTGACGCGTCGCGTCGCTATCGTGTTGACTTACTGCCTCACACAAAAAATGCCATAACCTTTTGCTTGGGTATCGGATTTAGGTGAAATTTATATCGTTGAAAAGCCAATTCAATTATCTACAATTTAGTGGGTCTTGAGATGCAAAATTCTATGTATATAAAAATTTATACACGTTTGAACTAGACTCTTGTAGAATTGAATACCAAACTTTTGACGAATCAAAGGCTCTAAGCACAACTTTGTTCTAAGTGATTCTTACGAGCAATTTTCATCTCTAAAGCTCATCAAGCATGAGGATAAATATCATAAAACTCGTATTTGCATGGAAATCATTTAGATTATAGCTTATACACGTAGGAATGATGGTTCAAGGACTAGCCCAAAAATGCGGGATATTATAATGGTACTAGTATCTCATAAATGTATATGTAGGGAATGAGGATGTAATGTTCACAATCAAATCAATATGATGATATCTAATCCATCCAACACACTTATATATAAGTGAGCCTAAAAATCAACTCAGTATGTCCATAATTCATGATTATCAACTAAATATAGGCACCATCAAAATAAATACGCATGTAAGACATCATTTATATCATATCAATTCCTAACTCGGGTGTTTCTATCATGATAAAGGCAACCAATGCTCAAATAAGACCTATATTAGAAAAATTAGCCCCTGCAAGGATTTATATCTAGATGAAGGTATGTAAATACACAAATAAGATCAATGATGTCAAATAAATCCCCTACATGGGAAACACACAATATTAAATACCACATGTCAACCACAACAGAATATAAGCATCCATACGGGCACATAATAATAAAATAATCTCAAAATATAATCTCCATAGTTATCCTTCCCAACTCATAACATGCTTTACTTATTTTATTCAGATTAATCTGAAAGAAGTTAAGACATAACCTACCTCAACACAACAACATCCAAGTCTAATGTGCTTCAGCATAGATCCTTTCCTTTATGAACGACCTCATAATTAATTACAATATTCAAATATAGCATCTAAGAATTAAATGAAAGCTAATGATACTAAGATTTCTTATATTTGGCTCGGGTCCAAAACAGACTTAAAAAAGAAAGGAGTAAAATTGAAATTTTATTTTTAGAAATACGTTCTCTAAGGTTATAGGAGTCTATAAAAGGAAACTCATGAAAAAATAGATTAAAAATGAGGTCCAAATCGAAGAAAAAGTATTTTTAAACTTTACCAGAAAAAATCTCAATTTTCTATTTTGAAATCTCCAAAGCTCAAAGGTCCAAAAAATGAAGAAAAACATATAAAAATGGATTTTTATATCAATCTAGCTTTAACACTTCAGCGGTCTGACCTAATTAGCTAGGTCACTTAAGCGGTTTCTTTCACTAAAGCGGTCAAGTGCCCACTTAAGCGGTAGGTGGATGGTCAGCTAAGATCACTAAAGCAGTACTTTACCACTTAAGCAGCCAATGCTAAAGCGGTTTCACCAACAACTTTGCTAAGTTGTAAGTTATCGGCCGACCCCTCAAAATTTATTCGAAATCTCATGAATGCAAATAAATAATGCTACTAGGCTAATTTTAATGTTTTGAGCTCAACAGTAGCGTCATATTTTGTAAAAAAAAAAAAATTTTACTGATTTGACCCCCTCCCCATGACCCCTTTTCACTATTTTTCAAATGATGAATCAAAATATGATGTAAAGGTCTCAAACCCGAACTAACCATGCTATTAACCTAACTTCGACATTCTGGATCGGCTAGAACAGTCCAAATTATCATCTGACACTCATAACAATAAATATTGGTCAAAGTCAACTATATGGCTTCTCAAACCTCTAAAAATCATAAATCCACCCAAAATATTTTCGATCGCATCGGAAACCATGACAATTATCTCCAAACTCTCAAAACAACATGTAGTAACTATGGAGAAGGGTAAAATAGCTCAAACACATAAAAATAAAAATTTACAAATTCAGATTATTACAATTTGATACATGGACTGAGCTCGTACCCAGGTCATGACCAGTGGACAGCCATAAGACCCTTAGCATGTGTGCCCACGGTACTGGTGAGTTTGAAGGTTCCTTGAGTGGACCGAGTTATAGTTTATTGATCATTATATTATGATTTCTTGTGTGAACCAATTAGGTTGATGAGGTGTTCTATGGTTCCTTGAGTGAATCAGGTTATATTATTGTTTCACTATATTTGGATTCTTATCTGGTCCAATTACTTGGCATTATATTTGAATCTTTGTGTGATCCAATTCATTGATTTTGCACGTGAAATGAGTTACTATTTGTTGTTTATGAGAATTGTCGTATTGGATTAAATTAAATATTGTTTACTTGAAGATTATTTATCTATCTACTTGACTTGATTGCATTAAGATAGTATATTGTTTGATTCCATAAGTTTGAGATGATATTCTACCTAATTTGAGTATGAAATATGTATAAAGGTGAATCTGTGAGATGTTCCTAATTTTTGGGCATAGCAATTAAGATGTAAGTAAATCGATTGACTAATAATAACAAGTGGAGTTAAACAAGCTAGAGTTATGATGGATGATATTTAATGTGAAGAGTGACATATAATTAGAGAGGTTAAATACAAATGGTACAAGAAGAATGTTAGTAGTACAAATTGCCTACTGGTAATGAATTGGGTACAACTAAATTAACGAGGATAAGAATGAAACTACTATTAGGTAATATGAGCGAGGAAGACAACATAAGTGGGTGAAAGTGATGTTGTGGATTAAATTGTTATATAAGTTGTCATGCTTTCTTTTTGTGATTTCTATATGATGTTTACGTGATTTAACCCTGATTGATTGATAATACCTATCAATACATGATGTGTTGTAGTGATACTACTTTTGTTATACCTTTTTTGGGGGCATAGCCTGGTTGTAAGATAAGTTGATGTTTCTTAAATTTTATGAATAGTGATATCTAGCAGCTTCAACTCATTTCATTTCTACAGTGAAAATTGTGTCATTTATTTTGTCTTTTACTAGATTAGAAGTTTTTGTAACTATCTAAACCGGGTTCTCAAAAAATATATTTTTATTTTTTGTATTTTGACAATACAAGTTGTAATATTTATTAGGTTTTGAGATTTTTAATAAAATAATTTATAACTTCCACAGTTGTTTTGAAAGGATGGTAAAATTTCTCCTATTTAAATAGATTAAAATAAATATCCACACGATCCGATTAGTTGTATCGTGATATAAGGACGAAGGATCCATGACAATCCCACCACAACCATTGGCGGTCTATCAATATTTTATACAACACATAAAACACAGAGTGGAGATATTCTATAATTTGTAAGCAATATTGCCACACAGTTGGAGGTGCAATGCCATTTTTCTGTCCATTACCTGAAATTCTGATTTGTCTTTTAAACAAAAAACTTTATATTGTTCTATGTGTTCATCTTTAGTTATTTTACTATATTAAAAATGCATGTGTTTATTTTACTATATTAAAAATGGATGTACTCAATTAAGAGGGAGAAAAAAAGAGTTGCACTCAATTTTAGTTTTGTACAATAATTCGATCTTCTATCTCCAATAAAATGGTTACATTAATTAATTGATTTAAACAGCTTTAAGATGGTAGTAATCAATATTTTCTATAAGAAGTGATTTTAAATTTCCACACACTTATTAAGAAAATTATTTAACAATATAAAGTAAGCAAGCTATTTAACTAAATTTCCTAATCTACTCGTAGATATGACAACATTATCTACCTTGTACAATTGAATTTAGAGACATGGTTTAAGCACATGCAAATAAAAATAATCAAATAATAATATTTTTTGCACTAATCTGACTCACTTCTGGTCACACAATTCTAAAACTAGTCGTGTCGCTGTTAACTACGGGTCCTTGAAACCTCAACTCTAGATTTTAGCAAATAAACCAATATATTCCTCGATCATGTCTAAGCATTAAGTCAGATGTCGCCTCTAATGAGTAACATTTGATCTGTCGCACTTGCCACACATCACCGCCTGACTTTAGACTCAAACTGAGGGTCTCGTCATCTTGACCTAGAACCTGATCATAACTCCATCCTCGATTTGTGACTCGACTCGTAATTTCAATTGCAACCCCTAACCCAAAACCCAAATCTATCCTTGCCTTAGGATCTGACAGTCGACCATAATCCATAACACAAGAACCGACTAATAACCCCGACCCAGGACCCAACTCGATCCGAATTCAAGACCTAACTTTTGATAACGGTGTAGGAATTAATCAAGACCTGACTTGCAATCTCATTCTGACTCTATCCCCCCCCCCCCTCCCCTCCCCTTCCACCTAAGATATAGAACCCAACAATCGACTTCAAACCTGTCCTTGACCATGAAATGGATCCCCAAATAAGATCTTAACCCCAACCTTAAACTGAGAACTAATGTGACACCTGATTCACGACCCGGATCCCAACACCGACTTGGGTCCCAAAACTCAACCTTGACCTTAGGCCCAAAATTTGATCCTGACCCCAAAATATTGGAAAATATCAGGAATAGAACTAACCCCAGGAAGTAAAATATTTACAGCAAGATATAAAAATCTATATGTATTAACAACAAAACATAAAATAATAGGAAAAAATAAAATTAATAAAATATAAATAGAAAGACCTTTTGAACAATTTGTAAAAATAATTGATAATAATGATTATAGTTACAAAGAGATAGATATAGAAGAAGATTTAGAAATAATAAATGATAGAATAAGCACAACAAAAAGAATAGCTCATGAAAAACCAGAATCATCAAGCTCATCAAAAAGAACAAGTTATGAAACAACTTCAATAGTTAATTTAAATCAATATTATATAACAGGAACAATAAATGAAAAAGAATATTTAATACCCCTAAACACAGGACAAGAAGAAAATTATATAGCAAAATATCTAGTAAAAATTGAAGAAATAAAATCTAATAGTAATATATGCCCAGACCTACCAAGGAGTCTAATAAACATTAAAGATACGGCAGAAAAGGAAATAATAATAGGAGTCAGAAAAATAAAAATAGAATTTGAAATAAAGGAAGAAATGATAAAAGCAGACATAATATTAGGAATAAAATAGTTAGAACAAGTAAAACCATACAATATAGAACATACACAATTATCTATAACATATAATAACGAAAGATTATTCATAAATCAATTTAAAGAAAAATTAAAAATTAAAAATAAACAACTAGAAACCAGTGAATTAGAAATAAATGCAATAGATGAGAAAGAAACAGATAACTATGAATTACAAAATCAAAAATCAATCTTGGTCATGACCTCAACCTGGGACCCTATTCTCAATTTGTGACCCAACATTCGACCTAACTCTCGACCCGTTCCTATAGTCGTGGTTGGTTCTTTGGTCGAAGTCAGGTTTGATCTTGTTGATTGTACTTATACTTCGAACTTATTGCAGATAAATAATAATGTAGAATACTTCTTGCAAATTGGTTACTAGATTATTGGAGTTCTATCTTATATTGAATATTAAAGGAGGGTATCATTTACTTAGATTATAGATATAGATATAGATTATAGATTATAGAATTATAGATATACACATAGATAGATAGATAGATAGATAGATTACAGATAACGATAAGTGTATTTTTTAGCCAAAAACATAGTGGTAAGAAATTTTTTGTGCAAGAGGTATAACGATAAGAATATTTTTGAGCAAAAACCGAAAAGTAAAACCAACTCATTTGAATAGTATAAGATTATATTTAGCCTTTTTCTCTTTTTTTTTTTTAGAAAAAAGGACAGATAATTCGAGACAGTCGCCGTAACATACAATTTCACTAATCTATCCTTATTACCAAAACAAAAATTAAAAATAAAAAGCTCAGTACATGAGCAAAGTGCATAGATATCATTTTCTTGGGTCAATGGTCAACTCAATTGATTAACCTTGTGGTACAAGTGTTCTTTTTTCTTTTCGAAAGCTTATTATGATGCTAATTAAACCCAAAAAAGAAGAACAATTAGACTGTCATTACCAACAAGTCTTTTGCTTATGAGATACGCTAACATATCTTGAATTTTAAAAATTGAAATCATAATCTCTTTTATGTGCTAATTCTTAAGGAATTGTAATTACTTCTTCCGTCCATCTTTATTTGTCTATATTTAATTTGATATATTCATTAAGAACAATAAATAAAATAGTAATTTTATTATATCACCTCTATTAATTATAAGTCATCTAATATTGTGAAATGAATATTTAATAATAAAAATAAAATAAATACAAAATAATAAATCATCTCTTGATTTTTAAATTAAACTAGTAAAATTAAATAATTATTTTTAACATATTAAATACGTAAACATGCACGAAGAAAGTACTTAGTTGATAAAACAATAAATATATTTAAGAAAATATAAATTTATAATATCAGTATTCAGTATCACAATCTAATAAAAAAATTGTCAGTGAAAGAAAAGTCCAAAATCCATGCGCTTTTTTTTAAAAAGAGATTTTTTTATTATTATATTTTTTATGTCTTTGGACATTGTATGGTTGCATGTTATACCAGGATCTAATTACCTTTAGGCTTAAGTATCGATAACTTTCTAAAATTGTTTCAAAATTTTACTTACACATCTCAACTCAGTTTTATACGTATTGAATACTTAAACTACTCAAAATATGTATCAATCAGACACTATTTTAATAATCAGCTACAAATATAAAATATATGTATCACACTTGCATGACGTGGTAAAAAGGATCAATTAAAAAAGCATATGTGGTAGCAAGGCCGGCTTCAAGGTGAAGCCATCGAAGCAAGCGGTTTAGGCCTCCAATTTTTGGAGGCCTCATTTTTTTTTTTTTAAGCATTATAGGTTTGTAGTTTTCTTTAGATATTTTTCTTTAGAAAATATCAAATATTTCTTAATATTTTCGTCACCACATTTTAATTTCTCTTAAGTTCAAATAAAAATATCACTTTAGAAATTCAAGATTATAGTTGACAAATGACAATCAACATTAAAAAAATTTCTTTTAATACTCTCAAATCTAAAAAGAATATCTAATAAATAAAGGTAACTCAGAAAACCATTCTTTCTATTTATTCTTTTGATTAATGGGGCGAAAAGAATCAAAGCAACAATTACAGTTGAATCAAAGAAATTGAAAGATAAAATGTATTTCGGTCAAATAAAAAGATTTTACTATTTTATGAATGCATATTTTTTTTGATCCTATGTAATTGTCTCAGTTGAAAGAAATTTTTTTAAAAATAAAATTTCAAAAATATTACTTAAGCTTTAAAAAAAATATTTCAAGAAATATCAAATGAACTAAGCATACTATTAATTGAAAAGGAATTTTTTCGGATAAATCAATTATAAAACAGTTTTAGTTATAATTTTACACCTAAAAAAACTATAAATATAAATTTGTAAACAGAAAAATTCAAAGCTTCATTTTAAAATTTCGCTTTAGGCCACCAATTATGTTGAGCCGCCCCATGTGGTAGATGAATTTTAAGAAATTAAAAAGAAATATGAGTCAAAAAAGATACTTGACACTAAATAACAAAACAACTTTTTATTCATTTTTAAAAGTAAACTTTTTAATTTTTTAATTAAATTTTCTTAAGAGATTCCATAGTCGTCTTCTTCGCATTATCTGTAGAATCTCTTTTGTTGTTCCTTTTCTTGAAATGCTCCTAAGCCGCTTCGAGATAATCTCAGAGAATATTCATCAATTCTAATTTACTGAAGTGATTATTCTATCATTCATCAAAATCTTCACTACATTTTATGTCAGTATATAAGAAGACACTAAAACTTTATAACAATAGTTGGAGCATCGAAATTTTAACGAAGTAACAAGAATTTTTCTAATAGTTTCTAACAGCTCTTTGCCGAAAAAAATGAAATCGTCCTGATTATCATTTCTCTCTCTCCTTTTTCAATCACTTATATCAAAATCGAATTCAAACATAAATTCAAAACTAAGAATAAAAAAAATTCAGAAAAAGAAAAAAAGTAGAAAAAATGGAAGAGAAATTAAGTTAAAAAAATATGAGGAAGAAGACGCGGAAAACAAGATGAAGAGGCGGGGTTAGGCATGGGTGTGGGAGCAGAGGTATTTAGGTTGGATTTTAAAAAAAAAAAAAAATTATGTTACTTATAATTTTTTGTGGCCCTCAATGCCATTGTCATCTTTTTATTTATAATTTGGCAAAAAAATCATCTCTAATGCAATCATTTTTAGTGATTACCATACAATGTGCCATGTAGACAAAAAACATTTAGGTGGATCAAATTTTGAATGGTTTAGCCTGTTTAAAATACTATCGATGACTTAACTCTTACCTTTACTACAAGCTAATACGACAGTAAATAAATAAGCGTCTGTTGGAATAATTATTTAGAATGTCCCAATCAATATTTTATATTTTGCTTAAGATGAAGAAGCTGGCTATATTCCTCACTATTAGACAAGTTTAACCACTTTGTATAAAATGTTTGCAAAAAGAGAACATACTACATACATAGCTTCTTCTTCTCTCTCTTTTTCATTTTTTTTTACTATTTAATTAAAAACATCTTTGTCGTTATATTTTTAACTTAAATATTCCTTATACTTCAGCAAAAAAAAACTCATAGATTTGATTTTTACTAACGGTAATTTCAAAATAAGGATAATTGATTTTGCGTTTAAACTGTTAGAAATAGAATTAAAACGAAATTCTCTAGACAATATATATATATATGCACGGCTTGTGCTAGTACGGGCTCAATATATATATTTTTTTAAGAAAAATTACAGAAAGTAGCATATTTAAGACTATAATTATAATAAATAGTAACGTTTTTGTAAAATTACAGTTTATAGCAAGAATAATATTTTTTGGCACATTAACTAGAAAAGCACTCCTACTACTTTACCTTTTCCTATTTTCACTCTACTATTTCACGTCCCCCCAATATAGTAGTATCTTCTATTTTTTTTTCATCTTATTTTTTTTATCATTTTATATTTATATTTTAATTTTTTTTCATTTTTGTCTTTCCACTTTATTTTATCTCTTCTATTTCTCTTTTTTTCGTTTTTTTCTTTTTCATTATTTTTCCTTTCTCATATTTGAAGATAATTATCTTCATGATCTTCAAAATTTTGAAATAAAACATCATTACTGCTTTTTTTTCTCTTTCACTCTCTTATATCTCTAACTTTTTTTCATCTTATTTTTAATTATTTTTTTATTTTAATTTCTTTTTTTTTTTTTCTTTATTTTTTTTTTTTTTCATTTTTTTACTCTTTTATTGCTAACTTTTATTTTGAAAAAACAAATATGTATATCACATACACATATTTAAAAAATATACAAAATACATAGTCATACAAATTTGGATATGTATTTACAGTATAAAACATGCATATGTATCTGCATATGTATTTACAGAAATACATATCTCACTCATATGTATATATTAGTTTAGTGTACGTATTTTGTGCGTGTGAGTGACCCTTAAAATAATTTAATTTTAATATATAGCTATGTTATTCTCATGTTTTTTCATTTTTCTATTACTATATATTCGTTTGTGACGAAATAACAACAAAATGGACCATTTTTCTATTACTATATATTTGTTTGAAGGATAAGCGAGTGAGAATTAAGATATTCATGTCTCCCATTAATGGCGATGCTTTCTGAACCCCAAAAAGAAAAAAGATATCACAAACTTAAGGTGATTGATGTCACTCCTTATATCTTAATACATTGGACATCGGACACTATGAAGATCTCTTTGAAAGTTTAATGCCTAAAATAAGTGTAAGAAACAACAGATAATAACAAAAATAACATATAGCAACAAAACATAAACTATACCAAGACAATACGATAATCGAGATCAGAACAATACAATTATAACAAACATTTTAAACAAAAATTTCTTAAAGCCCGATCGAGCACGCACTCATCTACCACCTGTAAAGTACAATAAACAATACGGTAATCGAGATATTAGAATAATATGATTACACCTAACCTTTACAAAATAATTCCTCAAAGCCCGATCGAGTATTCATCCACCAACTGTAAACTACAATAAAATAATATTACAATCGAGATATCATAACAATATGATCGATATCATAACAATACGATCAAACTTAATCTTAACACACTAATTTGGAAGAATGCTTGGTATAAGAATCAGATTCTATATATAATATATGAAAAAAAAAGAAAGAAAAACTTTACTCTCTCCATCCAATTTATGAGGTACCTTTCGGATTTTAAGATTCGAAAAGTTAAATTCTACCTTTACACAAAAAAATTCTCAAAGTCCGTTCAAACATTCTACCTACCACTTGCATTGTGTAGAAAAAAAAAAATCAGATGATAACATAACAAAAACTATAATAAAATAATATAATCACATTATTAGAACAATACAATTAAACATAACCTTTACAACACAAGCAAATTACAAAATTGTATGCAACATACATACATTAATAACACCCCCCAAAAATACAAATCAAACCTAGATAATATGGTGCAAAAGATTGTGAAACGGACATATAAATCGTATCATGGAGTCAATTGCAAATTAGAATACCACAACTGAGAGTTGGTTACAAAAATAAAGGAGCATATTCATATTAAAATATGAAAGGTAAAAATTAAATAAGTAAAAGATTCAACCCTAAAAAAACTTAGCTAATACCACCTGCAGAAAAACAAAAATAATGCCCGTTACCTTTTATGAAACAAATAACCACAACACATCCTTATTAAAATAGGAAAGGGAAATTAATTTACGTTAATTGAAAAATATTACACTATTTTATACCTAAATTAATTCCACTTCTAATAAATTCTACATTTAAAAAGATTCTGCATTTTAAATATGGAATGAAAATTAAATTAATTAGCCTAGTAAAATTAAATAATGATTTGAGAAAATTAGTGAGAAAATGATTTTGTCTATTGAGAAGACTTTTAATAAAGGGTGGATATTCACATTTTTAATATACTAGAATAGAGTACGTGCGTTGCACGTGTATCATACATTTTATATTTAAAAAAAAAAAAGAAATATGACATATCTCTCCTACAATAAAAAAAAAAAATACAATTATTTATTTTATTTGTATTATAAAATTATTTGATAAGCAACATTAAACAAAAATGTATAAAATCATTCTTAAAAGTTTTTGTAAAATTTATTAATAAAATAATTTTCAATTTTTTTTTCTCAAATGATAAAGATCCAATAATATATTTTGCGTATCATTTCATACTATTTAGTTTTTTTTCTATATTGTGACGACTTGATTAATGACAATGATATTTTAATACATTTTACATACTTTCAATAAATTGAGCAAATATATATATATATAGAAAACTATATCTTTTCTCAGCCTTCGCAGATTAATCATTGTGATTTGTGATATTTCCTTCATTTATTTTTAGCTGACATATTTTATTTTGAAAAAATTAAGTTAGATTCATTTTCAAAACTAAATTAGATTCAATTTATTTAATATTATTTTAAAATTTAAATTTTGATAATCATAAACTCTATGAAAATTTTTATAAAATATATACTTTTTTATAATTTGAGATTTTGTGTCAAATGAAAATATTTAAAGACAAACCCGTTATATATATTTTTCTGACATAATTAATTTTTTTTTAATTTTAATGATATTCGTATATATGTGGGTGTGTCACATAAATTAAGATGGATTGAGATGATAATCATATGATACCCAATAAATATTTTGTATAAATAACATAAATACCAACTCATTTAGAAGTAATTACACTCTCTCCTACTTTTTAAATTACTTTACTCTCTCTTCCTATTAATATGCATAACATAACCGATATATACATAGCATTCTGTGTATATGTTGAGATTTTTGTAATATGTTTAGAGAGTTGAAATTTTTTATAATATTAAAAACATAAGTTGTGTATATGTGTAATTTTTTGAAATATTTTTGGTTAAAGTATATTAAATCATACAAAGAAAACAAAGATAGCCCAAAGTAATTGATTTTTTAGGCCCAATAATTTTACAAACCCAATTCAGACAATAACAAAAATCTATTGGATAATTTTGCTTTTGAAAAGCAAAAAGCTCAATCTTACTTTCCAAAAAGCTCTATCTTGTTAAGTCCCCGGTCCAGAAACATAAAAAACCAGATGAAAGTACACCTACCAAATATTCTAGAAACATTAAATAAAAAAAAAGGAAGTGAAGCATGAAGCAAAATCCAATTGTCTTTCTCAGTTTCAATCCTGATTCTTGTAGATGTATCTACATAACCTTGAGCTGAGACTGGTGCTACCATCTTCAGGGCTGAGTATATGATGTTGATCTAAATTTCTTTCTCTTTGCCATTTCAGTAACAAGCTCATCTAAGAAAGTTAAGTACCAATCTATACTCTTTTTTTTTCCAATCGATAGGCTAGCCATCGTATTTAGAGATTTGAGCTCGATTATTTCTTCTTTCCGTGTTTGAGATGAATGTCACTGTGTTATTTCTGTTATTTGTACTATTCTACTTCTTAATCCTTTTCACCACTAAATTTGCAAGTGAATCTGCCAATAGGTTGTTGATCCTTTACAATTTTACTTCTTGTTCTTTTCAGCGAGCTAGCTGGACTACACACTTTAGAGAAAAAGAGGTGTGATTTTAGTGAGTTAAAACATCAATTTTACAGATCCGTATGTAAAAAAGTGAGATTATATATGTTATACCAGAAATTGAACAGTTGATGCATGTTAGTTTGAGGCTTTTGGCCGAAGGAAAGGTGAATAAGGAAGTTTGGTTTAGATTTTTTTGAAACTCATGTTTTGATTATGATAGATAATTTTAAAGTTTCACATATAATTTGTGTCATGCATGTTAATTTTACCAATTTTTAACGTCTTGAGGTTCGCATGCCAGCTCAAATACATAATTTTAGTTTTTGAATCGAAGCAGGTGCCATGCATGTGTTCTATGTGCATTTCCATGGTATTTGTTATTTCTAATTGTTGGTTGTTTCATTTGAGTTGTTTATGGTGGGACTTTGACATCAAAACAATTAGGAGTAATTTTTCTATCAAAATTGAGATGGTAACTTTCCTTCTTTTCATTCAGATCCCTTATTCGTAATATTGATGAGAATATTCAGAAATTCAAATTACCAAAACTTAGCAAGTGTAAGGGCTTTTAATTATACCTTAATAGGTAATGTGGTATGTTTGGTGATTTATCCATTAATACAGGAAGATGGTGTCGATATCAAGTAGACGATGTTCTTCTTGTGTTGTTCATGGCAAAGGCAATATTGTTTGCTTTATTATATAACTAAGAAAATGCCACCAAGGCCTTGCCACTATCACTTTCTCTCATCCTCTTGACGTTGTTCGTACCAGGTTCCAAGGTAGTGCTATAGCAAAATGAATATGATGTCGTGTTGTTGGTTTGTAGCGGAGCTTGATTTGTTATAAATATTGATTGTAGTTTATGATGGAAAAATCTTTAATGTCCCTGCTTATAGGAATACTCCTCACTCTTTATTTGTCATTGCTCGAAGTGAGGTTTGTTTTTCTGAAACTTTTTGGTTTCTGCAAATATTATTGAAGCTTGTTCAAAAAACAAGTTGTTTTTCAATTCATATAGGTGGTAGCTCTGGTGAAAGACAACTCGTATGCATGATAACGCTCAACTTACATGTCAATTTAGTGCAAGGCGGTCGTCGTCAATATATTTACCCAATTTTTAGAGTCGGGGTCGAATCCACAGGGAATAATGTGAGTGGCGATTAAACTAATTTGAGACTATAGCTACAAGTTGAATTCAAATAGATGATACGAAAAGATAAAATAGGGGTTTTTGATGATCAGCAAATAATTGTTTGTCACTTTAATTTCGATGTTTGTAATCAAAATTTTCTGAAATAACCAGAATTATGTTCACTAGGGCTTACGGTACATGACAGATGCTAAAGGTGACTCAAGATTCTCACGGTGGTTAGGATAACAAGCTATCTTTATCGATGATATGCTCAAATGTCTCTCGACCTATTTAAGCGTCTAATTTCCTAATCCTCTCGGACTTAGGAAATCGCTATTCACTGCCCAAATTTTACCTCAGGTTAATCAACCTTGTTACAATGTTGATTATTAAACTAAGTATTTCCTAGTCCCTGTTGATAATTCACTTCCTACTATATATGATTTCTTTCTCAAGCAAATCAAAGTAGGTATGTCTACTATTTGCAACCAACAGACGTTAATTAAAATCTCAGAATTATCAAGAAATCCTAACACCTATTGAATCTTGAGTGTTTAGCACATCATCATAACCTAACCCTAGATCCCATAATTCAGATTAACGGAGTTTAGCCATTCATGATGCAAAGAATGAAACACATAATTGAATTCATAATTGAGAAGATTAACTTACAGAGATGAATAATAATTAGTGAATCATAGATTAGATCACAAAGGAAAATCCCCAAAATAGTTGTATTGTTCAAATCCAAAAAGATAGAGACAGAAATATTGGAAAATATTCTCCAAGACTCAAAGTATCGAACTCTCTTTAGAATAATGATGATAATGAATGAATGCCCCCAGAAAACCCTAAAACATAGCTTTAAATAGTTCAACCTAAATAAGGAAATAAAATTAAAGTTGCAGCTTTTTCTCAGAAGAGACGACGACATCCGTGACAGCTTATCAGGAGTTTGATGGCTTATCACAGATATCGTTAGCTCCTCTGCAATTTTGGCTTTTGCTGTCTAAGGCTGACGACGACATTGACGCCTTATCACTAACTTGACGGCTTATCATAAACATCGTCATAAAAATATCTTCAACTCTCATTCCATGTTTAAGGATGACGACATTCATGATGACGTATCACACTTTTGACGTCATATCACCAGATGTCGTTACAGGCTTTAACTCATGCTTAAGTCTGACGACAACTGTGCTAGCCTATCACAGGGTTGATGACTTATCACAAATGTCATCAGCCACACTTCTCTTCAGATTCTTCCAGATTTCACTTCTTTGCTTTCATTCTTGTTAGTTCTCTATCCCATCAGCTTAAATTGTAAAATCATACATAAACAAATCAAAAATAACAAAAGTTTCTTAAGACTTCGCAATTATTCTTGGTTAAAGGTCTTAAATATGTTAGCAATTGCTCACACATCAATGCGAATATGTTTTATGAATCTTGAGTCTGTTTAGTTCATATAATAAGTCTATTATATGCAGTCTTACCTTGCATCTTTGTAAGAGGTTGTTTTTACGGCTTGAACTGTGACCTCATTGTCCCATGCAGCAACTTTACTTCTTCATAGGCTACAATGTTGAACAAATAAAATCTATTTTCTATCGGGAAAGATTGCATCTTGTCAAATAATGTCGAGTAAATAGGAGGCTTGAGCAATATCTCTTTGGCATGTCCTATAATCTATAAGTCCTTAGTGGAGTAGTAGGTTAAGAAGAGATATGTAGCATGCACATGGTCAAGATACTAATAAATTTACCACAACCAATATAAGTTTTTTTTGGGTAAGAACAAAGCTAATATAAATTTATACATGAACACTTATGCTCTATCAGGAAAGAACCATAATTTTTGTTGACTAAATGTGCATCTATGAGCTAATGCAGTCAAACACAGTTGCATATGATGAAGGCAGGGATCTTGAGTTAAATAAAGAACTGTTTCTTGGTGATGCTCTTTCTGATCTCCCTTCGGTATGTATGAGATATTTAAGATATTTACAGGCACTTCCAATACAAAATACTGTAGCCTTATTTATCCATTAATACAGGAAGGTGGTGTCGATATCAAATAGACGTTATTCTTCTTGTGCTGTTCATGGCAAAGGGCAGTAGTGTTTGCTTTATTATATAACTGAGGAAAATGTCGCCGCGGCCTCGCCACTGTCACTTTCTCTCATCCTCTTAACATTGTCCGTACCAGGTTCTAAGGTAGTGCTATAGCAAAATGAATATGATGTCATATTGTTGGTTTGTAGCGGAGCTTAATTTGTTGTAAATGTTGATTGTAGTTTATGATGGAAGAATCTCCAATGTCCCTGCTTATAGGAATACTCCTCACGCTTTATTTATCATTGCTCGAAGTGAGGTTTGTTTTTCTGAAGCTTTTCAGTTTCTGCAAATATTATTGAAGCTTGTTCGAAAAAGAAGTTTCTTTTCAATTCATATAAGTGGTAGCTCTGGTAAAAGACAATTCGTATTCAAATATGTTTTATGAATCTTGAGTCTGTTTAGTTCATATAATAAGTCTATTATATGCAGTCTTACCTTGCATCTTTGTAAGAGGTTGTTTTTACGGCTTGAACTGTGATCTCATTGTCACATGCAACAAATTTACTTCTGCATAGGTTACAATGTTGAACAAATAGGATCTATTTTCTATCGGGGAAGATTGCACCTTGTTAAATAATGTCGAGTAAATAGAAGGCTTGAGCAATATCTTTTTGGCATGTCCTATAATCTGTAAGTCCTTAGTGGAGTAGTAGGTTAAGAAGAGATATGTAGAATCTGTAAGTCCTTACTGGAGTATTAGGTTAAGAAGAGATATGTAGCATGCACATGGTCAAGATGCTGATAAATTTACCACAACCAATATAAGTTTTTTTTGGGTAAGAACAAAGCTAATATAAATTTATGCATAAACACTTATGCTCTATAAGGAAAGAACCATAATTTTTGTTGACTAAATGTGCATCTATGAACTAATGCAGTCAAACACAGTTGCATATGATGAAGGCAGGGATCTTGAGTTAAAGAAAGAACTGTTTCTTGGTGATGCTCTTTCTGATCTCCCTTCGGTATGTATGAGATATTTAAGATGTTTGCAGGCACTTCCAATACAAAATAATGTAGCCTTATTTATCCATTAATACGGGAAAGTGGTGTCGATATTAAGTAGACTATGTTCTTCTTGTGCTATTCATGGAAAAAGGCAGTAGTGTTTGCTTTATTATATAACTGGGGAAAATGCCACCGCGGCCTCGCCACTATCACTTTCTTTTATCCTCTTGACGTTGTCCGTACTAGGTTCCAAGGTAGTGGTATAGTAAAATGAATATGATGTCGTGTTGTTGGTTTGTAGCAAAGCTTGATTTGTTGTAAATGTTGATTATAGTTTATGATGGAAGAATCTCCAATGTCCCCGCTTATAGGAATACTCCTCATGCTTTATTTTCCATTGCTTGAAGTAAGGTTTGTTTTTCTAAAACTTTTCGATTTCTGCAAATATTATTGAAGCTTGTTCAAAAAAGAAGTTGCTTTTCAATTCATATAGGTGGTAGCTCTGGTGAAAGACAACTCGTATACGAATATGTTTTATGAATCTTGAGTCTGTTTAGTTCATTTAATAAGTCTATTATACGTAGTCTTACCATGCATCTTTGTAAGAGGTAGTTTTTATGGCTTGAACTGTGATCTCATTGTCCCATGCAACAACTTTACTTCTGCATAGGTTACAATGTTGAACAAATAGAATCTATCTTCTATCGAGGAAGGACACATGGTTTAATGTGGATAGCGACTGCCCAAAGAAAATAAAAGAGTTTGTGGCCAAAGGATTTAAAGAAAATATTTTGCTGTTACTGGTAAGTTTTAGCTCTCTTTTTTGATCTTACTGTTTTAGGGTATAATAGTTGAACTACTTCTGGGTTATCAACTTGCTAATGCTTTGTGATGCTAACCCAATTTAGTTGAATTCTCTATTGGTTATTTTTTTAGGGTGATGTCGATGTTGTATGTAGTGAACCACCTTGCCAAGGAATCGGTGGTTTCAACCAATTTAGGACAAGGAAAATCCAATGCAAGATAGTACTTTTTTAGGTTTGTATTGATGGAGAATGTGGTTGACCTTATCAAATTTTCCAATGGTTTCCTTGGGAGATATGCATTGAGCAGACTTGTAGGAATGAACTACCAAGCACGCATGGGAATGATGGCAGCTGGTGCATATGATCTTCCTCAATTTCGTATGCATGTCTTCATATTTGGTGCTCTTTCGTCTGTGGTAATATTTCTTTTGTATTTTAAGTTATTTAATTGATTTTCAATAATGATCCAATGCACCTATCTACCATCCTCACCTTGCTTAAATCTCGTGTTACTGCAGAAGCTGCCATAATATCCATTATCCACACATAAAGTTATTGTAAGAGGTATTATTCGCACAGAATTTGAGGTAATTTTTTATTATTTTAAAATACCATGAATGCTGTAGCATTTGATATTGACCAAATGTGCATCTATGAGCTAATGCAGTAAACACAGTTGTATATGATGAAGGCAGGGATCTTGAGTTAAAGAAAGAACTGTTTCTTGGTGATGCTCTTTCTGATCTCCCTTCGGTATGTATGAGATATTTAAGATGTTTGCAGGCATTTCCATCACAAACTACTGTAGCCTTATTTCCCCATCTTTTATGTGTATGATTTTCCTTTTAGGTGAAGAACAATGAGGTAAGAAACGAAATGCCTTACACTAATGATCCCAAAACTGATTTCCAGCGTTTTATAATATTGGGGAGGGATAGTGAGTTCACATACTGTGTGTAGGTGTAATATAATTGTGTCAATTAGTTCCATGTTTTTTAATGTGTTGCACCTCATGGTTTAATGTTGTGGTCACCTGAGAAGTGTCTTTAAAAACAATATTTAGTTCTTATTTTGAGAGGTTTCTTGTTGTAACTAATGTTGAGCTTGAAATGTTCACTGCATTAATGAGTTTTGCTAATGCAGTCTGGTCATTGTTGTAGGGGTGTTGGGAAGTGTTTTATATGACCATCATCCTCTTCAGTTGAATGACGATGACCATCAACGTGTATGCCAAATTTCCAAGCGGAAGGTATAAATTTTTTTTGTCATGTCATTGGTGGTACTTAAGTGATGAGCTCCTTGTGGTGCAGAATTCTTGACCTTTTTGATAGTAGGGTGCAAACTTCAGGGACTTGACTGGAGTTCATGTTCGGCCAGATAAAAAAGTTGAATGGGACCCAGATGTGGAGAGAGTATTGCTACCTTCAGGAAAGCCTTTGGTATATTTTCTTAATTAATGTGTAATGGAATGACATAGTTATTGTGTTATTTGGTTTTTGGATCTTATGATGCTTAAAATCAACAGGTCCCTGACTATGCCATGAGCTTCGTTGGTGGTAGTTCCTCAAAGTAATGATATATCTCTTTTTTTTTTTATTTGATATCCATTTTGCATTTTTACCTGCCTTTCCATCTTGCTAAATAATATTTTTAATTGTGTGACATGTTATATATGTAGACCGTTTGGTCATTTGTGGTGGGATGAAACTGTCCCAATAGTTGTCATCTTTTTATCTTTGCCGTCTTATTCAATCCATAGAATTAGCTTATATCATCTTAAAACCTTGTATTTTATTCTTATACTCCTTCTAGACCATAATACATCCACTATGAGATAGAGTTCTCACTATTTGTGAAAATGCAAGGCTCCAAGGTTTTCCGCACTATTACAAGTTAGTAGGTCCAATAAAAGAAAGGTATAGCATCGACTAACATCTAACTGTTGGTTGAAGATCTGATTTTTGTGTAATTTCATTTGTTAAAATCTCTGCTTTGCTCTATATTTTTACCTATAAGGCTGATGAATGATGACTGAAGAACATAACAAAGTTTCAACTTGCCAGCTCAAATATTATTTGATTGCTGCAGGTTCCCAAACATATGGGCATTGCGATTAGTACGTGAATTATTACAAAAGTGGTCAGCAAGTTATCTCTAAAGGTGCATACTTCTTAGGAAAAATGGTTTGGGCAAAAGCTATAGGGAAAAGTGACTTTGATGGTTTTAATATAGACGTGTTTGGCAATGGGGAAGATGCTCATGAAGTGTAGACAATAGCTAGGACGTTAAATTTGAATGTCAACTTCATGAAAGGCAGAGACCATGCCAATGATTCTCTTCATAGGTATGAACCCTTCAGTTGAATCCCTTTTAATGCAAAAATGCTAGTATATGAAAATACTTAAAGCTGCTTTAAAAGGTCTAAGTTTGGATAGAACATAGGGGCCACCGATACTTTACACACGCATACATAGTCTATTTCTTCGATGCTATCTACATGATTATAGTAATAAAAATACTAATATTAATACTAATAAACATGTGCAAAATTGTGGAGGGGAACCAATAATCTGTTTTCTACTGAAATCATAAGGAAAAAACTAAAATCAAGTGACTACAGGCTTGTTTGAATTCAATTCTCAGTAACACGCTGATTCTAAATTAGTTCTCGTTTGATTTAAGATCTTTCAAAGTGCAAGTGTGTTCCTATCAACACTGTGTATTTTCTGAACCTGCAAAAAAGAATAATTGACGTGAGTTATAGTATATTTGAAAGTGTATAAAAAAATTTGTAACATGCATTTTCATGTATTGTAACTAACCTAATATCTCTTTATAGACGATGTTTTTGGTGTATGTCCCTTTTCTTCTCTTAGGCTATTCCGTCATGACCAAAATCTTTTGTTGCCTTTTGTGAACAATTTAGAACTGATGAAGATGTCAAATATATCTGAAAAAAATATTAAGTATGTATGAGTAGATAAATAATAGTAAATTGTTGAATTTACGACAATGGTAATTACTTGATGAAAGTTAAAGGAATTACCTACTATTGTTTCTTCGGTATGTAATTTTTCATCTTCGAATGAAATAAACTTCTTAGAAAAAAGAAAATGTAGAAAAAGGGCCGTGACATTCTTGAACTATAGTGGATGTTAAGAATCCAAGTTCAATGTCCTTATTAATGGATTGAAAATTAGGATTGACCCCAATAATGCAACCATTTATGATATAGCAAACTTTGAATTACTGTAAAGAATGTCCAAACATTTCAATATGTTCATTGAAAGTGTACCATTAATTTTTGTACCCTGAAAAAAAAAATATAATATGAAATTGATAGATATAAGAGTAAAACAGAAAGTGAGAAATATGTATTTGTTGATGTGTGTGAAGCTATCATGAGGTTACTTTTAGTTACTAGTAAATAGCTACAGAACGACCAACTACTAAAGGCAAAAAGAATAACATGTATTTGTTTCATTAAATCTGACGTTATTTTGTTCCGCTTTTTAAGTGGGATAAATTAATTCAAGAGTAATAAAAAGAATAACGTGTATTTGTTTCATTAAATCTGACATTATTTTATTCCGCTTTTCAAGTGGGATAAATTAATTCAAGAGTAATATAATTAGGATTTTAGTTACCAGGAAACAGCTACATATAATGAGAGAATATAGAACAACCAACTACTAAAGGCAAAAAAAATAAATTGCTTAGGTTTATTAAATACGCGAGGTATGAAAGAATAATATTACCTCCTCATCAACTAATATCACCATTTTTTGAGAACCACCTCCATTCTTAAACGAATTCGTTGGGCCGCTTCCGATGACCAAGATTTTGATCATCAGATATAATCCCTTGGCTTCAAAGTGTTGATACTCACAACTTTGGTGATAGGATCCATTAAATAATCTTTAAGAAAATAAAAGTTAGAACGATATGAACGTAAAATTTTCATAATAGAGGTAAATTTGTGAGATGAGAAGAATGATACCTGAATATGTGAACCTTTTTGGTAGGCGGGTAGATAAAGGAATTAGTTATGAGCAACAGAAATTATAATATATTCTATTAAAACAACACATACTAAAACGACACCGAGAACAATAACAACGTAGAATTCATAATCTATTGAATTAGAATTTCACATTAAGCTACACACTAAACTAAATTAAACTAAGCAATTTAAGTTGGCATAGCAAGTAATATTGTGTTTAAATTAACAATGTAAAAAGGAAGAGATGATATAAAGATAAAAAACTTGGAAATAAAATTGTTGAAACTGTGATGAGACGAAAAACAATGAAAGATGGCAGTTGTTTATTATGATGAACAATGAAAAAAGCTCGCGCAGTTGTTTATGACAATGAACAATGAAAAAAGGTTAAGCGTCTATATAGAAGGCTGGAAAAGTGGTATGTTGTTTGATTGAAAGAAACCAAGTAAAAATCAAACAGGATTAAAAAATCTATAGCTAAATTTGGAAAGGATTTAATTGTAAACCAAGTAGGATTTTTAATACCCTAAATCTAGAAAGGCAAATTTAAAAAAAAAAAAAAAGGTGGAAAAAAAAAAAAAGCGTGGAAGGCAAATTTTACAAAAAAAAAAAAGGTGGATTTAACTGTAAACCAAGTAGGAATCAAAGTAGCTAAATTTGGTAAGGAAAATTTAAAAAAAAAGGGTGTTTGCAAAAAAAAAAATGTGGAAGGAAAATTTTACAAAAAAAGGGTGGATTTAATTGCAAACCAACTAGGAACCAAAGTAGCTAAATTTGGTAAGGAAAATTTTACAAAAAAAAAATGGATGTTTGCAGAAAAATTTAGTATATTTATTTTATAGAATTTAATTAGAGGGAAAAGGGTAAAAGACGATTTTGTCTAAAGCAAAATATTTTAGTGAGGGACAAAAAGTTCAATTCACTTTTCAAAGGCCTTTCAGGCTTTTAATATATTATGGATATAGATAGAGATTATAGATATAGATTAGAGATATAGAAAGTCCTTAACCGACAAAACTTTGAACACAAGTTTGATATATATTAGGATTCAGATAAGAAAAGATTTGATAACTTAAATATTTGAACACGTAAATCATGTTTGTGTGTAATGAAAGAAAAAATAATTGTTCTTCCAGTTTATTTTAGGAGTTTTCTTTTTAATTCTTTCTTTTTCTAAATTTTTTACCATATATTTTGGCGGTCTACATGAATTCTCCTATTATTTTCTTCAGTTACATATGAAAAAAAATACATTAATTCTCTTTTTCATATATTTAGGATTTTTACCATATATTGTAGGACTCCTTAAATATTAATTTTTCTAATATTTCTTACCATATTAAATTATAATTGAAGAAAATATCTGAAAAGACAGTTAATAATTGAAGAAAATATTTTAAAAGATAATTTTGTCTATTACAATATTTTTTAATAAAGGGCAAAAAGTTCAAATCACTTTTCTAAGGGTCTTCACACTTTTAATCTATTATAGATTATAGATTATAGATAAACATATAGGACACAAAATCTCTATAACAAAAAGAACAACTATATACATATAGATAATCAAAAAATATATGATACATATCTTAAACAGTAAAAAAATACAAATAAATACATGTGTTATCATCTAGAATGACATAGACCAGTCCGAAGACAAATCCAACACCAAAAATATATACAAAATAAAAATACAAATACATGCACATGCCCTCAAAAAAATTATAATACATTTGTGACATAATATATCTGCCTAATTGCGCTTGAACTACATATTTCCTCTTTTTCATGTAGAAACCACAAATATTCTTATGACAAAAAATCGTATACTGCTCCTTTAATAAGATTGCCTTAATACGTTCTTCAATATCATTGACTGTGTGGCATTTCATATGTGGTGCAAACCTTGAAAGTATTTTTTCCATGAATATATGATCACGCAACACCTATAGAACAATATAATGACATAAATCTATATTGCATGTACTTTTTAAAAAAACACAATACAAAATATATATGTAAGACCCCGCAAAATTCTAAGCTTAACTCAGTCTGTTAAAGCTTGAAAAAAGGTCTCAGACTTAAAAATTTCAGCTAAGTGTTTATACTTAGAAGTATTTTAGCCTTCATAAGTTGGAGATCCTATTCTACGATCCATATGACCTTAAACTATCAATTTTTAGGTTTATTCATGATCAGGAATGTCAGTAGGTCACTTGGGGTGAGTTTTGGATTTTTCGGACCTCGTTTGAACCATGTTCAGGTGACCAAAATAGTGGGACGATACAATCTCAACGCATCGCGTCGATAGATAATTTCCCCCAGCTTCCAGTGCAATTCCAATGAACCCATGCAAACTCGACGCGATGTGTTGGTCATCGCGTTGATGCCATCGACGTGGTGTGTCGATCTGTGTGTCACTGGGCACGCTTTCAATCATTAAAACCCGACGTCCAGAGGGGTATTTGAGTTATTTTTCCACCTGTATTCAGCCCCAAAAACACGAGACTAATTCATTCTTAGGGCTAAAACACTCATTATTCTCAAAATTACTCAAGAAACAAAGGGCTTCCAATTCAAGATTCAAGCTTCAAGAAATTCTCCACAACTTTCAGAGAATTAACAACCAAGGTATGTTAGGTGTTAATCCAAGGGTTTCCTTCCACCCTTAGAGTTCAAGAACCTCTTTTAAAACTTCAAGTTTATTGAATTCATGAATTCCATGTTCGGCTTGAATATATTCATGATTATGATGTTAATTGGATTTCTAATTCATGATTTACTATAAGATTCATGTAAATTTATTGAACATGTGTGTAGTATTATGTGAATTCTAGTTAAAGTCCTTGAATTTGTAAGTTCGAATTGGAAATCATGATGCCTACATGATGATTAGTATTATGTGCATAGATTATGTTCCCTAAGTGTTTGATAAATTGCTCATTTGGATTAAATGGGGAAATCATGCCATTCTAGCATATGTACAAGCTTATATCTTACAAGTGTTTTATAAAATGTCTCTATGAATGAGTTTTGAACATTGTAATGCTTTTCAAGATCATGCTATGCTTTACTTTTCATGTTATCGAATCCTGAAGGTATCTAATACCCGACAATTTAGCTGTTTACCTAGAATTATAGTAACTTTAGAATAGTCTCAGTAATGTCACGTACAATAGCATTCAGTCAGTATAGAACTCAGTATATCCAGTCAGCAAATAAAACTCAGAACACTCAATCAGTTACAGTACTCAGTGGACTCAGTCTAGTTCAGTCAGTTAACACTATCAGTAATAGTTTAGTCTAGCCTAGAATAGTTTAGAAATCAGCTCAGTGTCGATTCAGTTGGGAGTAAGATTCAGCACTGAGTGAACCCAAGGATGGGGACTCACCTGCCAGTAGAGGGTGTGATCCTTAGAAGCAGTCCCGGCATTCCAGAACTACGTAGCCAGCATAGGTTGAGACATCAACCTGTCAGTTGAGGGTTAATAAGGTGTCCTACCTGCTAGTTGAGGGTACCACCATTCTCGTTCAGAGCACCTTCCAGATGAGGGTGACTCAGCACTTGTCTTTACCCGTGGCACGATACTGATACCCTTCTAGCTGGGGCTACATGTTAGACCCCAATCAATTTAGAGAAGGGCATGTCGGTTAGATGATTACCTCCCACAGTTTCAGTCTCAGTATAAAACTCTGTTCAGCTCTACAGAATAAGGACTGTCAGACATAGTTACCTAGCTCAGTATAAAACTCAGTTTAGTTCTACAAAATCAAGACTGTCATAAGTAGTCACCCAGCTATCAATCATTAAGTTATCGAAACTTAGTATCCAGTGTTACTATGATCTCAGACACAACGTATGTAGATATGTGCACAGTATTCCATAAACTATGTTTTATTAGTTTTCGTTATACATGTACTCTTATTTAGTTGTATTCATGTTATTTAGTCAGTTATTGTTCATGCATATAAAACCTTACATATCATCCTACCTCACTTAGCATACCAATATATTCAAAGTACTGCCGCATACGTTTTCTTTTGTGCTATGATGTTTTATATCATAGGTTCAGATGTACGGGCCCCTAACCAAACTTAGCAGCCCAGACTATAAACGCAGACCTAGTGGTGAGTCCTCATAGTTCGAGGATAAAGTTATCATATCATTTTATTATTTAAGTATTCCATTTATTTTAGTAGTCAGAGTTAGTTGGGGACTTGTCCCATCAACTACATATTCAGACAGATAGAGGCTTTCAGACTAGACTTTCAGATAGTATTTAGTTGTACAAATTATTATTACAGTTGATATTCTTTATCAGTATTTCAGGTTTTGAACCTTATGGTATTTCAGCCTATTATTCTGTATTTATTATCGTATTATTACTCAGTGCTCACAGCAGATATCAGTCATGGATTAGTCTGTGGTCCTTTAGGGTCGTAAGCACCATGTGGCATCGGGAGTGCAGACTCGGGGCATTACAGACTTGGTATCAGAGCCTAAGGTTCAACAGAGTCCTAGGAAGTCTGAAAGCTGCGTCTAGTAGAGTCTAGTGCATGGGTGTAAAGCACGCCACACTTATGGACAAGAGGCTATGAGGTGTTTTTAGGAAAAGTTTTCCTTCTTTCAGTATTCATATCATGCGAGTGAGCATGAGCTCAAGTTACACTCTCAGTCTAATCCTTTTCTTACTTTTGTTTACAGAACATACCTCTCAAAAAGAATAATGGAAGGAGAACAGGAAATTAGCCAACACCTTCGTCCGTTCAGGCAGATCCCTTGGATAAGCATGTCTTCCATGCAAAATTCAGAGTAGCTTTCACCACTCTAGCTCATTTTATGGCAGCCCAAAATGAATGCCCAACTACCGCTCTGACCAATCCAGTAGCCAACACTACTGCAGCTAGAATTCGGGACTTCACCCAAATGAACCCTCCAGCCTTTACCGGGTTTAAATCAGATGAGGACCCACATAAATTCCTTGATAAGGTGCAGAAAGTTACAAATATTATAGGGGTGACAGCTATTGAGAATGTTGAGTTGGCCGCATATCAATTACAGGATGTGGCTCACTCATGATACAAGTAGTGGAAGGCAGAGAGGGCCGTAGATGCAGGGCCTATAGAATGGAAGGAGTTTGCCACTGTTTTTCTAGATAGGTGCTTCCCACTGGAGTTGAAGAAAGCAAAGGTTTTGGAGTTTATTAATCTGAAGTAGGATAATATGACAGTGAAAGAGTATTATCTCAAGTTTACTCAACTATCCAGATACGCTCCTCATGTAGTAAAAGATAGCAGATCTAAGATGAGTAGGTTTGTGTTTGGAGTTTCTAACAGTGTGGTCAAAGAGTGTAGGACCGCAATGCTGATTAAGGAGATGAATATATCCAGGCTCATGGTCCATGCTCAACAGATAGAGGAGGCTAAGAATAGGGAAAAGGAGAGGGAGAACAAGAGAGCTAGAACAGGTAGCTTCAACTTCGCTCAGCCTAAGTTAGAAAGTGGAATTATTCTCAGTTCCACCCAAAATCCTTAATTCCAGCTTCGTCCTCAATCAGTTCTCTAGTGCCAAAATTTAGAGACGACAATAGAGATAGGGCACCAGGCCCTAAACCTCAGGGTAGTGTTAGCAGTACCCGAACATAACCTCTTTGCCTGAAATATGGCAGAAACCACCAGAGTATCTGTAGGGATGGCAGTGATGTATGTTTTGGATGTGGCAAGCCAGGCCATAGGGTTAGAGATTGTCCTTAGTCAGGTTCTCAAGGTCAGTATAATCATCCTTCAGCTCAGTCCGATCGTCCAAATCAGTAGGGTGCCGCTTCCAGTGCCACCAGTAGGCAGCGCCCAAACAGACTCTATGCACTCCAGTCCTGACAGAATTAGGAAAGTTCTCCTGATATGGTCACTGGTATGTTACAAATTTATCATTTATACGTTTATGCTTTGTTAGATACAGGAGCTTCTCTGTCTTTAATGACTCCTTACATAGCAGTCGACTTCGAAGTCAGTCCTAAAATCCTAGCAGAGCCCTTCTCAGTCTCTACCTCATTGGGTAAATTTATCATAGCCCGACGATTATACAGGAACTATCCAGTTATGATATCTCAAAAAGTCACTTTAGCAGACTTAGTAGAATTAGAGATGACAGATTTTGATGTCATTCTCTGCATGGATTGGATTCATTCATGCTATGCTTCAGTTGACTGCAGAAATTGAATTGTCCATTTTTCAGTTTTTGAATGAACCTGTCTTTGAATGGAGGGATAGTACTTCAGCACTTAGGGGTCAGCTTATTTTTTACCTTAGGGCGAGAAGAATGATATCTAAAGGATGTGTGTATCATCTCGTTTGATTTCAAGACTCTAGTTCAGAGACCTCTAATCTTGAGTCAGTATCAGTAGTATATGAATTTCCTGATGTGTTTCCTGAAGATCTTCCTAGGTCCCTCTCGAAACAGAAATTGACTTCGAAATAGACCTTCTTCTAGATACTCAGCCTATCTCTATTCCGCTAT
Source organism: Capsicum annuum (assembly GCF_002878395.1). NCBI lineage: Eukaryota > Viridiplantae > Streptophyta > Magnoliopsida > Solanales > Solanaceae > Capsicum > Capsicum annuum. The sequence goes on along the minus strand of NC_061120.1, from coordinate 188,842,454 downwards.
ATAAAATGACTCTAGCAGAACTTAAAGAATTAAAAGAACTGTTAAAGGATCTCCTATAAAGGGGATTCATTAAAACCAGTGTATCCCTTTGGGGTGCACCAGTTCTATTCGTGCGTAAGAAAGATGGTTCTCTCAGGATATGTATAGACTATCATCAGCTAAATAAAGTTACGGTTAAGAACAAGTATCTACTTCCCAGAATCAATGACTTGTTTGACCAACTTCAGGGTGCCAGTTACTTCTCTAAGATAGACCTCATATCAGGCTATATCATCAGCTCAGGGTCAGAGAATGTGGCATTTCAAAAATAGCTTTCAGAACTCGGTATGACTACTTTGAATTCTTAGTCATGTCATTTGGTATTACCAATGCTCCAAAAGCCTTCATGGACTTGATAAACCACATGTTCAAGTAGTACTTAGACATGTTCATCATAGTCTTCATTGATGACATTTTTTTCTACTCCCGCAGTGAACATGAACATGCAGACCATCTCAGAATAGTGTTACAAACCCTTAAAGCCCATCAGTTGTTTGCCAAATTCAGTAAGTGCGAATTTTGGCTAAGGTCAGTAGCTTTCCTTGGCCATATAGTTTTTGATGATGGCATTAGAGTGGATCCTCAAAAGACCAAAGCAGTGAAAAACTGGCCGAGGCCTATCTCTCCGTCGGATATCAAGAGTTTCTTAGGTTTGGTTGGCTAGTACAGATGGTTTGTTGAGGAATTCTCATCTATTTCATCCCCTATATCCAGATTGACTCAGAAGAAAGTCAAATTCCAGTGGTCAGATTTTTGTGAGAAGAGTTTTCAGGAGTTAAAGACTCGACTCACTACAGTCCTAGTTTTGACTCTACCATAAGGTTCGGATGGGTTTGTGGTATATTGTGATGCTTCCAGAGTTGATTTGGGGTGTGTTTTGATACAGAGAGGTAAGATCATAGCCTATGCCTCTAGAAACCTTATATTCTATGAAAAGAATTACTCCACTCATGATCTTAAGTTAGCAGCTATGGTGTTTGCCTTAAAGATTTGGAGGCATTATTTGTATGGGGTATATGTTGATAGGTTCACAGACCACAAGTGCCTGTAGTATATATTTTCTTAGAAAGATCTGAACCTACGTCAAATGAGGTGATTAGAGTTATTGAAGGACTACGACATGAGCGTCCTGTATCACTCGGGCAAGGCCAATATAGTGGTTGATGCTCTCAGTAGGATGTCTATGGGTAATGTTGCTCATGTGGAGGATAATAAAAAGAAGTTAGTTCAGGAAGTTAGTCGATTCATCAGAGGGAAGTGTGTGGGTGCAGAATAGTTTAGAATCATCTTTGGTTTTCAAAGTAAAGAAAAAGCAGGATAGAGATCCCAGTTTAATCAAGTTGAAAGAGTCTGTCAGTTTTCAGAAAGTAGAGGTTTTCTCCTAAGGGGAGATGGTGTGTTGCGTTGCCAGGGTCGATTATGCGTGCCAGGTGTAGATGACTTGAGGTAATAAATCCTTGCAGAAATGCATGTTGTGCATTACTCTATTCATCCAGGGGATACTAAGATGTACCGCAATTTACGGGAGGTCTATTTGTGGAATGGGATGAAGAGAGACATTGCAGAGTTTGTGGCTAAGTGCTCTACATGTCAGCAGATTAAGATTGAGCACCAGAAACCTAGTGGTTCCATACAAGAGTTCAGTATTCCCACGTGGAAGTGGGATAAAGTGAACATGGACTTTGTGCCGGGTTTGCCCCTTACTCGTCATCAGCATGATTCAATTTGGGTCATTATAGATATGATGACCAAATCAGCTCATTTCTTACCAGTTTATACCTCTTATTCAGTGGAGGATTATTCCAAGCTCTATGTTAGAGAGTTGGTCAGATTACATGGAGTTTCGTTGTCCATCATCTCAGATAGAGGTACGCAGTTCACCTTTTACTTTTGGAAAGCCTTCCAAAAGAGTCTTGGTACCCAAGCTCACCTCAGAACAACCTTTCACCCTCAGATAGATAGTCAAGCAGAGAGAACCATTTAGACTTTGGAAGATATGTTAAGAGCGCGTACCATTGACTTTAAGGAGAGTTGGGATGACCACTTTTTCTTGATTGAATTCACATAAAACAACAATTATCATTCCAGCATTCAGATGGCTCTATTTGAGGTGCTCTATGAGAGGAGATATAGATCTCCCATTGGTTGGTTTGAAGTGGGTGAGGCCACAGTGGTAGGGCCTGACTTAGTATTTGATACCTTAGAAAAGGTTCAGTTGATCAGGGAAAGTCTTAATACAGCTTAGAGATGACAGAAGTCGTATGCAGACGTGCGAAGGAAGGATCTTGCATTTGAGATTGGTGATTATGTGTATTTAAATATCTCTTATATGAAGGGAGTGAAGAGGTTTGGCAAGAAGGGGAAACTCAGTCCCCAATATATTGGTCCTTATCGATTTCTCAGCCATTTTGAAAAGGTAGCTTACAAGCTTGAGTTGCCTTTAGACTTAGCTTCAGTACATCTAGTATTTCATGTCTCCTTGATAAAGAAATGCATAGATGACCCAGTAGTTGTAGTCCCTATAGAGGGTATAGATGTTCAGAACAACCTCTCTTATGAAGAGATCCCAGTCGAAATTCTCGATCATCAGGTTTGCATACTGAGAAACAAAGAAATTTTTCTAGTCAAAGTTCTTTGGTGAAATTAGTCCATTGAAGGATCTACTTGGGAACCAGATGCAGATATGCGGACCAAGTATCCTCACCTCTTCTCCACAAACTCAGACTCAGCTCAAGGTAATAGTCTTCCTTAGATTTGCTCAGTTCCATGTTCAGTTATAGTTATAATTTGGTATTCATTACCGTTGCATATCATCTTCATGATAGTCATGCATTCATGAATCAGTTCAACTATGCACTTATACATCAGATATGGATGTTCAGTTTGAAAACTCAACTTATCAGTAGTTTCAGTCAGGTATTCCATGCATTAGATATGTATGTTCAATATGTATGCTCAGTCTATCAGTGTTTCTCAGTTTAGTCAGCCTCATTCAAGGATGAATATTCCCAAGGGGGAGATATTGTAAGACCCCGTAAAATTCTAAGTTTAACTTAGTATGTTAAAGCTTGAAAAGAGGTCCCAGACTTAGAAATTTCAGCTAAGTGTTTATACTTAGAAGTATTTTAGCCTTCATAAGTTGGCGATCCTATTCTACGACCCATATGACCTAAAAGTATCAATTTTTAGGTTTATTCATGATCAGGAATATCAGTAGGTCACTTCGGGTGAGTTTCAAATTTTTTGAACCTCGTTTAAACTATGTTCAGGAGACCAAAATAGTGGGTCAACACGATCTTGACGCGTTACGTCACCCATCGCATCGACAGATAATTTTTCCCCAGTTTTCAGTGTAATTTCAGTAAACCTACACGAACTCGATGCGGCGCATTAGTCATCGCGTTGTGCCATTGATGCGGTGCGTCGATCTGTGCGTCACTAGACATGCTTTTAGTCATTAAAAGACCGCGTCCAAAGGGGTATTTGGGTTATTTTTTCACCCGTATTTAGCCCCAAAAACACGAGATTAAGTCATTCTTAGGGCTAAAACACTCATTATTCTCAAAATTACTCAAGAAAAAAAACCCTAGGGCTTCCAATTCAAGATTCAAGCTTCAAGAAATTCTCCACAACTTTCAGAGAATTAACAACCAGAGAAATTCCACCCTTGGAGTTCAAGAACCTCTTTTAAAACTTCAAGTTTATTGAATTCATGAATTCCATGTTGGGCTTGAATGTATTCATGATTATGATGTTAATTGGGTTTCTAATTCATGATTTATTATAAGATTCATGTAAGTTTATTAGACATGTGTGTAGTATTATGTGAATTCATGTTAAAGCCCTTGAATTTGTAAGTTGAGATTGGAAATCATGACGCCTACATGTTGATTAGTATTATGTGCATAGGTTATGTTCCCCAAGTGTTTGATAAATTGCTCATCTGGATTAAATGGGGAAATCATGCCATGCTAGCATATGTACAAGCTTATATCTTACAAGTGTTTGATAAAATATCTCTATGAATGAGTTATGAACATTGTAATGCTTTTCAAGGTCATGCTATGCTTTATTTTTCATATTATCGAGTCCTGGAGGTATCTAATACCCAACAATCTAGCTATTTACCAAGAATTACAATAGCTTTAGAACAGTCTTAGTAATATCACGTACAGTAGCATTCAGTCAGTATAAAACTCAGTATATCCAGTCAGCAAATAGAACTCAGAACACTCAATCAGTTACAGTACTCAGTGAACTTAGTGTAGTTCAGTCAGTTAACACGATTAGTAACAGTTCAGTCTAGCCTAAAACAGCTTAGAAATCAGCTCAGTGTCTATTCAGTTGGGAGTAGGATTCAGTATCGAGTGAACCCAAGGATGGGGACTCACCTTCCAGTAGAGGGTGTGATCCTTAAAAGCAGTTCTGGCATTCCAGAACTACATAACCAGTGTAGGTTGAGACATCAACCTACTAGTTGAGGGTTGATAAGGTGTCCTACCTGCCAGTTGAGGGTACACCATTCTCGTTCGGAGCACCTGCCAGATGAGGGTGACTCTACACTTGTCTTTACTTGTGGCACGATACTGACACCCTTCCAGCTGGGGTTACAGGTTAGACCCCAATCAGTTCAAATAGGGGCATGTCGGTTAGATAATGACCTTCCACAGTTTCAGTTTCAGTCTTAGTATAGAACTCAGTTCAGTTCTACAAAATCAGGATTGTCAGACACAGTCACCTAGCTAAGTATAAAACTCAGTTCAGTTCTACAGAATTCGAACTGTCAGAAATAGTCACCCAGCTATCAGGAATATAGTTATCAATAAACTCAGCTTTCAGTCATTCAATTATCAGAACTCAGTATCCAGTGTTACTATAATCTCAGACACAACGTATGTAGATATGTATTGCATAAATAGTGTTTCATCAGTTTTCATTATACATTTACCCTCATTCAGTTGTATTCATATTATTCAGTCAGTTATTATTCATGCATATGAACCCTTGCATATCAGCCTACCTCACTTAGCATATCAGTACATTCAAAGTACTGACACATACCTTTTCTTTTGCGCTATGATGTTGTATATCATAGGTTCAAATGCACGGGTTCCTGACCAAACTTAGTAGCCAAGACTATTAGCAGCAGACATAATAGTGAGTCCTCATAGTTCGAGGACAAAGTTATCATATGATTTCATTATTTCAGTATTTAGTTTATTTCAATAGTCGGAGTTAGTTGGGGATTTATTCCATCAACTCCATATTCAAACAGATAGAGGGTTTCAGACTAGCCTTTCAGACAGTATTCAGTTGTATAAATTATTATTACAGTTGAGATTCTTTATTAGTATTTCAGGTCTTGAATCTTATGGTATTTCAGCCTATTTTTCTGTATTTACTACCGTATTGTTACTCAGTGCTCACAGCAGATATCAGTCATGGGTTAGCTTGTGGTCCTTTGGGATCATAAGCACCATGTGGCGTCCGGGCTGCTGACCGGGTGTTAAATATAGTTTGCATATGTTTTCTTTTATATAATACATATTACATTACAAAAAAATACATATAACTCTGCATATGTATTTACAGAATACATGTCTGATCCATATGTATATTACTATACAAAAAAATACCAATATGACTCTGATATGTATTTGCGAATATACATATCATATTCATATTAAATAGTAACAAACATAACTATACTATATATCTTTATATGTATTTGCGAAATACAAAGATGACTCACATAAAATAAGAATATACATATAGATCAGGTATGTATTTTGTAAATAAATATGCTGAACTATATGTATTTTGTACGGTGTTGGATTTGTCTTTGAACTGTTCTATGTCATTTTAGAGGGCAACATATGTACTTATTTATATTTTTTTACTATTTAAGATATGTATCGTGTATCTTTTGATTACCTATATGTATATGTATTTAGCTGTCCTTTTTGTATATACAAATGGATATTCATATGTATTTTGTACAGTGTTAGATTTGTCTTTGAATTATTCTATATCATTTTAAAGGGTAACATATATACGTATTTGTATTTTTTACTGTTTAAAATATGTATCATCTATTTTTTGATTACCTATATGTATATGTATATAGTTGTCTTTTTTGTTACAGAGATTTTGTGTCTTATATGCTTATATATATATATATATATATATATATATATATATATATATATATATATAAATACATATGGAGATCTCTATGGCAATTTATTTTATATATTTTTTGAATATGTGTATGTGGTATAGATATTTGTCTTTTAAAAATAAAAGATAGAGATATAAGAGTAAAAAATAGAAAAAGACAAAAAAAAAACAGAAAAAAAGAAGTGAAAAGGGGGAAAAAAGAAAGACAAATAGAATTTAGAAATAAAAGTGTAAAAATAAAAGCGAAAAAAATAAAAATAAACAATAGAAAAAAAGAAAAAGAAAATGAAAATAGGAAAAGAAAAAAATATGACAAAGGAAAAAAAATAAGAAAACAAGAAAGAAAAAACGAAAAAGGAAAAAAAAACAAGAGAAATAAAACAGAAAAAATAAAGTTGAAAAATAAAAAGAAATAAAAATAAAAAGGTAAAATGATAAAAAGAAGATGAAAAAAAAACAAATAAGAAAAAAAAAGTTAGAGATATAAGAGAGTGAAAGAGAGAAAAAAAACAGTAATGATGATTTATTTTGAAGTTTTGAAGATGATGAAGATAATAGTCTTTCATATTTGAGTTTGATTTGAAAAATGAATCTACTAATTGAAATAAGAGTAATTTATGAAAAAGGAATCTACTACAGTAATGAAAAAGGAATCTACTACAGTAATTTATTGAAAGGGAATTTGTTGCATCCTTATTTAACTCAATTGATTTAAGTAAAAGAAGGACAATAAATCTTGTCGTTATGTATTTTAGTAGCAACACTTTTATATAATACAAAATACAACTTGCTATTTTTCGTAATTATGAAACAGTTGCTACAAAAGTTCTAATTATAATTATAAGTTTGCTACTTATAAAAAAAATTCTTTCTTTTTTTTATTTCAACTTATGTGACGTAAATAGAATTTAGATAATTAATCATTAAAATAATTTAAGTTTTTAATTATTGTGATTTATAATATTTTTTCTTCTTTTTTAATTTAAGTGACAATGATATAATTTCGAGAGTCAGCCAAATATTTTATATTTTAAAATTTTTAAAATTGTTAATTATGTGATTTATAATATTTTTTACATAATTTTCAATAAGATGTGAATAATTTAAGTTTTTAATTATTGTGATTTATAATATTTTTTCTTCTTTTTTAATTTAAGTGACAATGATATAATTTCGAGAGTCAGCCAAATATTTTATATTTTAAAATTTTTAAAATTGTTAATTATGTGATTTATAATATTTTTTACATAATTTTCAATAAGATGTGAATACTTTCTTCGGCCCAATTTATGCTGCACAGACAAAATTTTGGCAATCAATCAATTTTTTAAATATTTTTCTTAATTATTTTTATTTACAGTACTTTTTATTTCATTTTCAAATAATATATATTATTTTATATCTTGCTCTGTTCGTCCCAATTTATATGACACTAATATAAGTTTGATAGTCAATCAAATTTTTTATGTTGATATATCATCTTGTTATTCTTAATTTTCTAATACATAAATGACTTATAATAAGGGTGATATAGTAAAATCATCGTTTGAAGGACGACAATTTAATTTAAAACATCAAGAGTGAATTTCGCATTTTATGTCTCTTTTATCTTTTAATTAAATATTATTTATTTTCTTAATACCTATATGACTCATAATAATTAATTAAGAGCGATTATGTTACTCCTATAAAAATTAACATAATTTTATCATATCCAATAGTAATCATAGATAACTTACCGGAGTAATATATTAATTAAATACGTGATGTTATATTTTGCATATAAAAATATGATATTATTAAACATTATTGGATATTGCATTATGTTTATCTCTCACAACAATAAAATTTTATTATATATTTTTTATTTATTTCTTTTTTACTCGATACATATTGACCCAACACAAATCTTAAGAAAATATTCATGAGGAAGTTATTTTATTAAATTAAATTTATTAATTTTATACTTTAAAAAATTAAAGTTAAGTTTAAATATTAGTATTTCTATATAAGAAAAAAATAATTTTAAAATTTAAATTTACTAAAATAAATAAGTAAAAATATTAATTTTGAATATAAAAGTCAATTAAAATAATAAAATTGATTTACTTTAAATATTTATTTGCAATTAATTAAGATAAAATTATTATATTATTAATTTATGTAAATTTAAGATGCTATATTTTGCATATACAAAATATGATATTATTAAACATTATTGGATAGTGCATTATGTTTATCTCTCACAATAATAAAATTTTATTATATATTTTTCTTTATTTCTTTTTTACTTGATACATATTGACCCAACACAAATATTAAGAAAATATTCATCATGGATTTATTTTATTAAATTAAATTTTGTACTTTAAAAATTTAAAGTTAAGTTTAAATATTAGTATTTCCATTTAAGAAAAAAATAATTTTAAAATTTAAATTTAATGAAATAAATAAGTAAAAAAATTAATTTTAAATTTAAAAGTCAATTAAAATAATAAAATTAATTTACTTTAAATATTTAATTGCAGTTAATTAAAATAAAATTATTATATTATTAAATTACTTAAATAATTTAAATTAAATCTTTGGAAAGTAGAGTGCAATCTTGTAAATAAATAGAATAAAGTGGACTTTTTTTTAATGGCAAGGTCTATAATTAAATGAAAGATTGTGGGCATTTTTTTTAAAGTTACACATGCACCTCACTTTAATTAGTTCAAACATTATACTAAATAGGATATTTGTTTAAATAATAAAGATGAATATAATAATTAAATTTAATATCTTTTGAGTATGTAAAGATGGAGAATTTATTTATTAAACCTAATCCTTATCAAAAATACTTTTAAAATTCGATCGATATTCATCTACCATCTATAAATTGCAACAAAACAATATAATAACAGAGACATCAAATTAATATAATTAAATCTAATATTTACACACAAAAATTTTCTCAAAGTCGTCTGACACTCATCTATCACCTATAAACAATAACAAAGTAATACGATAATAGAGATATCAAAATAATACAACTAAACCTAACATTCACATAAAAAAATTCGTCAAAGCCGACCAACATCTATCTATCACCTGTAAACTGCAACACAATAATATGATAAAAGTGATATCAAAATAATACAATTAAACTTAAATTTTACACACAAAAATTTCTCAAAGCCGATGGAGATTCATCTACGAACTGTAAACTACCACAAAATAACAAACCAATAGAGACAGTGGCGGAGCTAAAATTTTTAGCAAGGGGGTTCACAAGTGAACATACGATATAACCAAAGGAGGTTCGACATCTACTATATATATATAAAAATAATTTTAACCATATATAGAATATAATTTTTCACCGAAAGGGATTCAGATAAATCCCTAACTTATATGTAGCTCCGCCCCTGAATAGAGATATTACGATAATACAATTAAACCTAACATTAACCTAGAAAAAATTTTCAAAGTTGACCCATATTCATCTAGCATTTGTAAATTAAAATAAAACAATAAGATAATAAAGTTATCAAAACAATACAATTAAACCTAACCTTTACACATGAAATTCTTTAAAGTCAACCGGCATTCATCTATGACCTGTAAACCATAAAAGAAAAATATAATATTGATCACAAAATTTCGATCGTGATCCAACTAATTTTTATTTGAACGAAAATTTTGATCCTAAAGAATGATTTAGAATGAAAACAAAGATATATATATATACACACACATGTTGAATTCTATTATGCTGATAAAAACAGTGAAGAAGTTGGAGGTTAGAAAATCAAGCATCCACCAATCTAGATATGCAATCGAATCAAGTTAGATGAACTCCAATCATATTCTCCAATAGACAAACCGGTTTGTTCTCTAATTTAACGTACATCTCAATATTTATAGAAGTATTTTCTTAGTAGAGTCCTATTTTAGGAATATTTTTTTAATTGAACAGTAGAAAGAAAAATATTAATTAATTCTCCTACCATATATTTTAGGATCCCATATATTTTAGGAAGTCTAGTTAATATAATAAAAAATAATTAAATAATAAATTTTTAAAAATAGTGAAAAGACAGTTTTGTCTAAAGAAGAGTCTTTTAGTGAAGGGAAAAAAGTTTAAATCACTTTTCTAAGGGTCTTCAGACTTTTAATATATTATAGATTAATAAAGTACAACTAATATAGCACAAATAACAAATTCTTTAAGCAGATTTTTTTGTAAAAAGACTAAATTGCCCTCAACTTTTATTTTAATGTTTGCAAGCAGACGTGTTGAAGTTCACACTTCTAATATAGATATATATATGATAAAAAACATAAAATTTATATTGTGTAATACTCCTATATATTTTATGCATGTCCTTAAAATATCGACTAGTGAAACAAATAAAGGGATATTGAAAAAAACTATTTGTTTTGTGATTGTATTTTGAGATAAGGCATAAAATTATTATTGAAGTTGTCTCAAATTTGTTAAAAGGCACTTTAAGTTTACGGATATCCTATTACACCATTATTCTTATTCAGAGTTGATGTATCATCCCCTTATAAGCCTATGTGGCACATAAGTGTATTACACTCACTATTGGCAAGTGAGATAAGCAAAAACATATTTTTTTTTTATTTCAATATTTATTTAATTACAAATATTTAGTTTTCACAATTACATATTGGTCATATTCAATAATCTGTTTGATGTCTGCTTTATTAAGAAGAAAATTAGACATCAATTTTTTTTATGGAAGGAGTATAAAGTACATTTTTTGAAACTAATATCCTTCCAGAAGTAAAACTCAACTCAACATCTCCTATTCGAAGCACTTGAGTCGTGTGAGAATCTTCAAGTATGATGATTTGGGGCTCCTCAAATGGAGTATATTTTTTAAATCAATCTTTGTCATAGCAGACATGACGGTTTGCACCAGAGCCAACCCTCCATCCGTTAACATTCTACTCCATGTTTATGTCTGTATCACCACCATAAATGATTTTTTGATAACATTTGCCTGAGGTGTAGGCCTGCATTTTTGAAATTTGCAAAATCGAGCAATATGCCCACTCTTGCCACAGATAAAGAACGACCCTTTTTCTTGAACATGTTGATTTTTTGCTTGGTTATTTTCACTATTGTTGTCCTTGGGATGTCTACAACTATTTTTCTTGCATTTTTTCTTCTTAGATTTCAAAGAAGTATTTTTGTCAGTTTCAGGGGCAACATTATTTGAAGTAGTTAAATTTACCTTCGTTGTGATGTTGTTCTCTTCTATTTGCAAAAGTGCATCTTCGCCCTTACCTCCTCTTCCATACGTATTCTCATTATCAAAGTCTCAAGAGAAGTTTTTTTTTTCTTGTGGTGCATAGTTTTTTTAAATTCCTTTCAAGAAGGAAGAAGTTTATTTATTATGCCACAAACAATAAGGTTCTCTCCAATTTTAACTTCTTTATATCTGAGCTCTCCAACAATCATTATGAAGTCCTGAGCTTGGTCCACCACTGATTTGTTGTCCACCATTTGGAAAAGAAAAAATCTGCTAGCGACATACTTTTTCGCTCCAGTCTCCCCAATGTCATACTTACTCTACAATGCTTTCCAAATTTTCTTTGTACTAGAGTAAGTTCTATTATAATAATCATAAAATTATGAGATAAAGTAAAAAATAATGGCACTCGTATGAGTCACCATCAAATTTTTCAGCTTTCTATTGAAGAAAAATAAGCTCTTCATCATTCATGGTAAAGTTATCTGCTTTATTTGAATTCTTCTCAGTTAACACATAAGAGACATTGAGAAGACTTAAGTAGAAAAACACTTTACCCTTTCATCCTTTGAAATGAATATCGTTAAACTAGAATGATTTGTTCAGATCTCTCATCTTGACATTCGTGGATTTTTCAATTGTTGGGCTTGAATCTCCTTAAAATTGTTGGCGAAATTACAACAATATTACAACTCAAAAATTACAAGAAAATGAAGAAAATACAATAATCTTCTTTTTGGTTGACGCGCGATCTCACCCTCTTTAAGGAGATTCAAGCCCACCGCAACAAAAGTTTTCACTGGTCCAACAGTAATCTTCTTAACTTGTCTCCTCTAGGCTGCAACAGCCTTCTTACAAAGAACAACTCAACAACTTTGGACAAGAGTTGAGTTCAAAGCTTCACAAAAAGAACACATCCCTTCAACTAATAATTTTTTTTGTTTTACTAACTTTTGTGAACTCTATATTATTTTATACTTAAAAAAACAGGCAAGACCATCACCATTTATAGGTTCCATACAATGAATAAGAAGAATTAGTGGATAATAAAGAGGAAGAATCAATGGCTATATGGTACAAGAATTACAAGAGTAATGAAGAGAATAAAAATAGAAGTTACAAGAGTTACAAAAAACTTATATCTGGATTCTACTATCACTAACTATTGTGTTTAAAGACATAAATGAATCGGAGTTGGATGCTGTAAAAAACAGCCATGCAACGTGTGAATGATGCCATATTAAGGCATCACAGCCATGCAGTGTGAATGATGCCATATTAAGGCATTAAAATTTGAGGTATAATGCTGCCAAAATGTTGAACGTATAGAGTAATGGCGTAGAAGGCAAAGAGTGCTGCCACTACCTCAAACCATCACTTCTGAATTATCTCACACAACTGGAATTCAGTATACTGGATTGTTCTATACAGAAATTGAATCACATCTCTAAAGGGTCATTTGATTTGGTGAAACAAGTTACCTTGGGATTGAATAATATTTAACTTTGATTAGCCATTAATTTGATAGCGATTTTTATTTTTCAATTTTGATTTTGATTTGGTAATACCATGAATCAACATACTGAGGGCCCGTTTGGGATTGCTGTTGTAAAACTGCTTATTTGAGAAGCACTTTTATAAAATGGTTTTTCAAAAAAGTGCTTTTAAAAAAAACAGTTTGTGTTTGGTAAATTCATTCGAAAAGTGCTTTTGATAATCAAATTATGTTTCGATAATCTTTTTTAAGAAGTACTTTTTTTGAGACAATTGTTATCATTAATAATAGTAAAATAACTTATATATTCTTTAGTCATCATCATCAATGATATTTTCAAATTTATTTAAAGAAAATGAGTGAAAATAAAATAAAAATATATAAATCATAAAGAATTATGATTTAAATATGAAATGTAAAATTTTAAAAATCAAACGTTAATCAAACTTGTAAGATATGTTTATCTCTCTCTCTCTCTCTATGTGTGTGTGTGTGATAGGGATAATTCTGTTATAAAAAACTAATTTTCTGCTTCTGCCTTTTTTGAGAAGCAAAAATTTTCTGCTTCTTCCCAGAAGCAGAAAAACTGCTTCTGCTTATTTTTAAAAGCACTTTTGAAAGTTTACCAAATACTCTTCTTTTAAAAAAAGTATTTTTACTTTAAAATAAGTACTTATTTTGGGAATAAATAATCCCAAACATGCTATGAATATTGAACAAGGAAAGAGAAAAAAGAAAAGGAGAAAAACTAAAGTTAATAAAATAAGAAAATCATAAATGAAAATAAAAATTAAAAATTAAATAAATTTTACACGTGTTTATTAATAATTGGTGTGTGTTTGCGCTTTCTTTTTTATTATTGAGATTGTCTAAAAAATGAGATATTTATATCATTTTAAAATTATTTAAGGAAATATTAAAATCGTAAATTTTAAATGTCTTTTTAAAAATTTGAAATAACTATAATAATATTTTTATGCTTTTTTCTCTAGTATTTTTCTGAAAAGGCCAACAAGTGAAATGATTTCAATTGGGAAGAATGTAGCTACAAAAATCCAAAAATGAAAAACAAAAATCAATTTCTTTCTGGTGGGATGTCAAAAATCTCCGGCCTGCAAAAGAAAAGAGTTGGATATTTTTCATGAAAGATATTCATGTAATCATATCACAGAAACCAAAATGCAATTCCAGAATCCAATAATCACATAAAAAAGGAAGAGAAAAATATACAAACAGCACAAAAACCCAAACCCCTCTCCTCCTCTCCTCCTTCTTCTGCTTCCTCTCCGTCCCGTTCCGATCTTTCACAGTTAGCCGACAAGTTTCACGCCTAACAATATATACATCATACACCTCATTTTCTCCATTAATTTAATTTCTTCAGGAGCATTCATACTAATTATTATGTCTAACATGGCCAAGTGAAATAAAATTGAAAAGAGTATTTATATACTCCTCCGTGCAGATTTACTTGTGCTAAATTTTTTTTTCATATAAATTACACTTAAGATGATTTATTTATTATTCAATACTCTTTATTAAACATCAATTAACGAAAGTAATATAATAAAGTCACTATATTAATATTTTTTTATAGGTCAAATGTTACAAGGAAATTCGAACGGAGAGTATATAATATGTGTCAAGTACTCCTTGTAGTCCAATTATTTTTCAAATCTACCATACTTCTAGCAAAAGTTTTAATGCACACCAAGGTTGCTGCACTTTATGCTTTCCCATAAAAATTGCTCCACCAATTAGAAAATTCAAAAAAAATACAAAAAGCTTCCGAGCCGTTACCGTACACTGCCCCCCCCCCCCCCCCCCCCGCAAAGTACCCTTATATCTTCCCCACCATAGTTTCCCATCCCCAAATATCACTCAAACATTCACATTTGAGGGATTTGTGTTTCATTTTGCTAAATTTATAGCTTCAACTCAAACTGTACATATATATCTATTATATATTTATGTACAGTGTAAATGGGGAACTGTTGTAGATCTCCGGCAGCTGTAGCAAGAGAAGATGTGAAGTCATCAAACTATTCCGGCCACGATCACTTGCGTAAAGAGAAGTCCATAAACAAGCAAAAGCAGCAGATCAATGTGTTAACTGACAAGAAAAATGAGAATGTTGAAGAGAAATATATAATTGATAGAGAATTAGGAAGAGGCGAATTTGGCGTGACTTATCTTTGCATCGATCGAAAAAATAGAGATTTATTAGCTTGCAAGTCGATTTCAAAGCGGAAGTTGAGGACAGCGGTTGATGTAGAGGATGTACGAAGAGAAGTAGCGATAATGAAGCATTTGCCTATGGATTCGAGTATTGTGAGTTTGAAGGAGGCGTGTGAGGATGATAATGCTGTGCATTTGGTTATGGAGTTGTGTGAGGGTGGTGAGTTGTTTGATAGGATCGTGGCGCGGGGCCATTATACTGAGAGAGCTGCTGTTGCTGTTACGCGGACGATTATGGAGGTGGTGGAAGTTTGTCATAAGCATGGAGTGATCCATAGAGATTTAAAGCCCGAGAACTTTTTGTATGCGAATAAGAAGGAGAATTCGCCTTTGAAAGCTATTGATTTCGGTTTATCAATTTTCTTCAAGCCAGGTTAGTAGGATGTGTACTTCATTAGTGTGAAATTGCGAAATTTTGTTGTTTGAATTGTCATACCTTTTGTTCTAGATTTTATTTTCTGATGTAATGTTAATAAATATGGCCTAGAAAGTGTTATTAATATGATCTGTGGTGCGAAGAAGAACTCCCGGGATTCAATTTCTTGTTGATAATTTCTCGGGGAAGTTGCTTTTTCGAAGTGAGGATAGAAGATAGAATCCATTATTTTGAAAATGAACAAAGGATGTTGGTTAACTTGACCAAATTGCAACTAACACTTTTGGCTGCATAGTCGGGAGCTCTGTTTGTATGATGGTCATACTTGGTGTCTTCTAAGTCTATGATGAATGTTGTACTAACTAAGAGACTCATGGTTAGTTGAATAGGTTAAGACTAAAACCATAGCAGAGAATTTGTACAATTTTGCTTGGGAATGATAATAAGGTTATCTATTGAGCATTGATGCTATGTGCCAAAGTGCAGATGAGTTCAGATATTTGTGCTGGGGAAAGGTGTGTATTTTCCATAAGCATAGATGGTTCTATATGACTTTGGTTCTTGTTAATGTATTGACATTACCATGAAGGTTCACTCTATGGGACCTAGTTTAACAATCCATGACATACTTGTAAAAAGCAAAACTCTATGATAAACTTGTATTACCTTGTTCTGTATTATTTGTTTATTTTATTTTCGATAGGGCCTCTGTCCTATTTTACATCACACACTTCCCTTTTTAGTCGGTGCAAAAAAAAAAAATGATACGTTTCTCTTTCCATAAACTACTTAATCTTAGAAAACCCATTTTACCCTTATAGACTTGACTTGTTGAGACTGTCACCACCACTCATTTAAAAAGAAAAGACATGTGCAACTGTCGCGGTCAATAATTTAAAAGGATACGTTTGTTACTTTTCATATATTCGGTTAAGTCTTAGTTTCTTAAACTTTGTGCCCAATAAAGGGGATATTCCTAGTAATCAAATGAAGGACTAATTGTTGGCCGGAATTGGTTATCACAAAGATAGAGGGTTGTTCTTCTTCAATTGTTATGAGGTCCTTGTAACGCTTAAGATTAATTGTATCACATCACAAGATTTGGGCGTGCAGTGGGATGAAACATAAGGCTTGCAGGGATAATTCATATTTGTGCATTAGAAATTGGAGTTCTCTGTGATTTCTCCTGTTCTATTTTTGTTGATTGAATTGTGTTAGTTGCAAAAAAGCTTAGAAAATCCTTTCTTAGAAAGCTTATTAACTTCCAACTTGTGAGAAGTGCTTGAATTAAGCTATATCGAAAAGTTGCATACAAATTGTTTTTCAATATTCTTTGCTGCTTAATTGATTGGCTGCTTGATGCAAGGGCCATACAGAAGAATCAAAATCTTGCCAACTTGCACCTATTAATTCTTTTCTGATAGCGAGCCTTAGGCGTAAGTCAACTTCAAATGCTAACTCAATAGTTGAAAATCACGCAAGACCATATGAGGAGACAACGACCTATTTCCTTGACCAATGTGGAACGACTTAACGCTCCCTTGCACGCCCAAGATTGTAAATCTAAACGTTTGTAAATCTAGAGCGTGGAAAACATAACACGAAGCACAACAATTGGTGTCCACCAAGAATAGGAACAGGTCTAGCTCTGATACCATGATAAGCGATGGACCTTGGGCGTAACTCAATCCCAAAGGTTTTTTTTTTTTTTTTGATGAAGTAAGTTGTTGTATTGAAAAGCATCAAGAAGATGCATAAAGCTTTACAAAGAAAGGTTAAAACTCCTTACACTGCAAAAGAAACTAATAGAAGATGGGAGTTTAAAACCATGAGCAAAAACTCAAGACTACTAAGCCATTGAGAAGGAGCTAACAAAATCTTAAAGGGGGAAGCATCATTAACTTTCACTATTTATTTTTTATACCATCATATATGGTGATGCGTGAGGCTTATTCTTCCTAGTGCTGCCAAAGTCATTATAAAAGCCTAAGCATTGTATCTTTAACCAAATTACTATAAAGGTACTATTGTCTAAGAGCAGTATTGGAAAACTATTGTTTGCTTCAGTTTTACCACTCAAAGCTTTGAATAATGCAAAGAAGTTATTGATGTGTATGACTAACTTTATTGTATGGTTGCATCACTTGAATTTGACGCCTCTGATGCTTGGGTTATTGTGAACAATACTTGTCTAATGCATTTAGTGACATTTTTTTCAGATGGGATAAACCAGTGTTTTGAAAAGCGAGAGGCGAAAAAAAGGGACAAGGGCTCGCTTCACAGAAGCGAGAAGCGTGAAGCGAAGTGCATGCTTTTTTCCATTAAAGCGCTATTTAGTACAAAATTTAAAAATATTAAACATGCATAAATAAATAATCAAGAGCTCAATAAATAACATAATCTTTCAATACTCAAATTAAAAAGAGAATAGATAGTCATAACAAGTATTCAAAGCAAACTACTAAAATACTAAAAATCAGTCTTGCGTCTTAATCAACCAACACAAATAGAGAAACCAACAATCAGAGAAAAGTTTAGAACTTTTATTCTACATCCTATTCCTCAACAAGGATATACTGATAAACAAAATTCAGATTACATTCAGCAAAAAGTTTAGAACTTCTATTCTCAAAAAGTTTAGAACTTCTATTCTAAAAATATATACTGATAAAAAGAATTCAGATTACATACAGCAAAAAAAAAAAGTAAAAAGAAGAAAACAAAGCTGAAAGTAAGATTACATACAACCAAAAAAAAAGTAAAAAGAAAAAAACAAAGTTGGAAGTCAGATTACATACAGTAAAAAAAAAAAGTAAAACAGAAATGGAAAACAGAGAAGAAGAAGAGAAAAAAAAAGAGATGAAAAAGAGTAATAGAGAAGAAGGAAAAAAAAATCTAGCAAACTCTAATAGGAGAAGAAGAAGAGGAGAAATAGAGAAGAAGAAGTCGCATACCTTCAGCAGTTGTTCCAAAAAAGTTAAGCAGCAGCAATGCAGTCGTATAGTCACTTAAGGGTTTTAACTAAAATAAATTAAATAAAGCAATAAAACCCTAAAAAAAAAACATTAAATAAGCACTTCAGCGAGCTTTTCTGCGCTTTTTTTGCTTCAGCACTTCTCGCTTTTGGAACTAAAGCGAGAGCTTTTTTCTCGCCTCAACGCTTCAAGTGTAAAAAGTGACCCACTGTCGCTTCGCTTCGCTTCACGCTTAAAGCGAGCGCTTCAGCGCTTTTCACAACACTGGGATAAACTATAGTGACCCTGAAATCCTGTTAGATCTAAGCTTTTACAATGTACTAATGGATATTTAAAAATATCGGGTTGCATGCCAAAGGTGACTACAGAGTATTACAATGCTACTTGGATGTGATAACAAGTGTACAAAGTATATTGGGAGTATTTAGCACTAGGCCTAACCAAGCTAGAAACTACACAGCAAACTAAATTTTCAGACGGGAGCTCACAGCCAGTGAATCCACATCCGTCGGAATACCGTTCATGAAGGTTGCCGTACCCTCGGAGTAGCTAGGCAATGTTATATTCAAGGATCCAAGATGACTGCCGTACCTCACTGATCAGCTAGTAAATGATATACTGGAGTAGGAACTTACAAGACTAGCCATTTTCCCAACTAGTTAGGCAATGATACACTGGAGTAGAAACTCACGGGAGTTGCCATCCTCCTGGCCAGTTAGGCAATGATACACCAGAGTAGGAACTCACGGGACTGGCCTTCCTCTCGACCGGTTAGGCCAACCACTGCTTTAAACTCAGTTTCAATCTCATAAGTTCTTGGCTTTTAGATGAAATTATTCAATATTTCAAAATTGCATGTGGCGACTTACATTATACTTTCAACATGAATTATTTTCATAAAAATTGTTTCAATGATGGCATGTCATTTTCATGATCAAATATATTATATGAATGATTTAAAAATGTTAGTGCGTCCCACAAACCTTGTTTGATCCTTTTAAGAACATAAGAAATTTTACTATGGAAATATTTTAGCAATTTATGCAATTCAACATGTATTTCAAGAAATGGAGCAAACTATGTGAACTTGTCTTGTCCCACATGCGCATATAATCTCAGTCAAAACATTTAAGTTCGATTGTGGCTGAGGATGAACGTTGCAGCATTCAGGACTCATCAGGTTGGTTATAAAACCTCTTAAGATAGCTCAAAGCTCATAACAAAAGTAAAGACTACATGCAGCCCTTTAAACAACTAACCTTAGCTCCAAGTGTTCACTTGGCGACCAAACGCCTAAACACAATAATACGGCATAGTAAACTCATGATCATCAATAATAACTCATAATAATCTAAATTAATTGAAATAAGTGTGTTACATTTATTCTCAATTTTGACAATCTTCATGATCCCATGTCATAAACTAGGGTTCATGAAATCAACCTTCCAACCATTAGAGTTCAAAGTAAATGCTATAATACTTTTAACTTCTCATAATAACGCCTAAACACAATAAAACGGCATAGTAAACTCATGATCATCAATAATAACTGATAATAATACAAATTAATTGAAATATGTGTTTTACATTTATTCTCAATTTTGACAATCTTCATGATCCTATGTCATAAACTTGGGTTCATGAAATCAACCTTCCAACCATTACAGTTCAAAGTAAATGCTATAATACTTTAAACTACTCATAATAAATGAGCTTGAGTTGTTGGACTTACCTTCTTGATGCTTTTTTTCTTAACTATTCAAAGTTTGGGATTTTTGGTGTTTTGAACAAATTGAAAGATTTTTAGGAATTTCAAAGATTGATTGATGTTAATAGCGTTTATAGGATGCAGTTAACTCAAGCACCCAAGGGTGTAGCCTACAATGAAATTGGGTTGAGCAGCATGAGGTCTCAGGTTCAATTCCCAACGGAGACAAACACTAGGTGATTTCTTCCTATTTGTTCTAATCTTAGTGGACATAGTTACTTGGTGGGAGGTGGCAGGTATCTCGTGGAATTAGCCGAGATGCGTGCAAGCTGGCCCGGACGCCAAAAAAAAAAAAAAAGAAGAAGAAGGATGTAATTAACTCAAAGCATCCACAAAAGCTCACCTTGATTAGTAGACAACATCCAAGCTCAATCTCCACCTTTAGCTCCAAACCCAACTCAATTTCTACAAAAATGATGTTGTCCGAAGCTGCTATTATATAGGCCCAATTGCTCGCATGAGTTGTACCTCACATTGTTCAATTTATACCTTAACTGATAAATTCCAGTAAAGGATTGTCCAAATGACAAATTGTTTGCAGTGTTGGAAACTCGACTCAAAGAGCTTTATGTTGACATATTATCTAGAGCCTATCTCGTTATATATTGAGAGGAGCAATTGTTTGAGGGTAGACCTTGTCAGTTTAGTGCATTGTGTGGTTTCCAACTTGGCTTGGCCCTACGGCTCTCCTTAGAACCTAAATCACTTGCAATATACTTTGTAAACTTATTATCATGTCCAAGTAGTATTGTACTTAGTCTATAACTTCATTTGGCACGCAACACAATATTTTAGATATTCGTTACCTCGCTTTGAAGTCTTAGAATCTAAGCAAATTTTCAGGGTCGCTACACAAACATTTGCAAAGATTATGAAAGGAAAGACGTCATTGTTCTTTATCCGTAGTCTAGTTTTTTTCTCTGATTATGGATGAACTACTATGAATAAATGACCTATGGGATATCATGGAGCAATTGGCAATGACATGATTTGCCATATAATGAGTCCTATGCTTGCACAATTGGTGATGACATGAATTGCCATATTGTGTGCCCTATGCATCATAGACACATATGCATGTGATACATGCAAGTATTGATGAAGAAATTTACTTTTTTTGGGGTGGGTGGGAAATGGGGCTGTTGTTGTTGATATATGTGACAGATATTGTTTCCAACAGCACAAACCATTGCAAAGAGTTACTAAACAGATACTTGGTCATTGCAGGCATGACTTTAGCTTGCAAAGAGTAGCACAATCCTTTTGGAAGATAGTAATTTGTCTCGTCTCTTAAGGAGTTTTCTAAAAGATTCCAGTTTCTTTTTTCCTTTTCTTTGTTTATCTTTTTAACATTCTCTTTGGTATTCCTATTTTTGCTTTATATTTGGGTGGGAAGGGTCTAGATTTCTAGCTAAATTTTAGGATTCAACTTTTTTTTTTCTCCCTCAAATACAGAAGATGTAACTTTGTAATGGACATCTTTCTTATTACTTCTGAAGCATGGTTTAGGCCTTTCAGATTTCTTGCCGGATTTCTGTCTCTCTGTGTAAAACATCCTTTGACATAGTCTTTTATGGCCCGTTTGGGCATGAATTTTTCTTTGTTTTCAAAACAAGATTTGGGTACACGTTACAATGATTTTTTGGTTGTTTTTACCATTTTTTCAATTGATTTTTTTTTTCCATTTACAGAACTCCAATCTTTTCTCAAGTGAAATACATGTCTAAACATAAAAACTGAACTTTCAAATATCATCTTTGAACTTGAACTTCAAATATTGTTCAATTCATGTCCAAACGCCTACTTAGTTTCCTCCTGTAGCAAAACTATCTTTGATGAGGTAGATATTTGAGTTGATTCTCTTCCTCAGTTTATCAAAGTGACTGTTGTGGTTGCACCCATTGTTTGGTCTTAATATTCAAGTTGTTTTTTCTACCAAAACTATGGCTATTGTAAGCTTTTTTCATCAAACTATGGCTATTGTAAGCTTTTTTCATCAAACATTTTGGTTGAGTTATTTCTGTAACATGTTAATTGTGTTTAAAAAAAGCTGTGGTTTTCAGGTGAGAAGTTTTCTGAAATAGTTGGAAGCCCTTATTATATGGCTCCAGAGGTGCTCAAGCGGAACTATGGACCAGAAATAGATATATGGAGTGCAGGAGTCATTTTATATATTTTGTTATGTGGGGTTCCTCCATTTTGGGCCGGTAACTTCGCTTTCTATAATCCGTCTCATCTACTCACTCTTACATACCATCTCTCTCATTTAATTTGAGGCACTCCTTTGTTGCAGAATCTGAACAAGGAGTTGCACAGGCCATCTTACGAGGGGCAATAGATTTCAAGCGTGAGCCCTGGCCAAGTATTTCAGACAGTGCTAAGAATCTTGTACGTCAAATGTTGGAGCCAGATCCAAAGCTACGACTAACTGCAAAACAAGTACTTGGTACGTTGGGTTTTACACTTTCTGTTTAAGCTCAAAGTGCTTGTTATGATCTTTTAGCATACCCTTGCCTCAATACAGTACACTGCTTTCTCTTCATCTTTTTTGAATCAGTCAGGTAAACATGCATGCACTTAAAATACTAGGCACAATACATAAAGATGCCCTTTAACTTGGCCTCATCTATGACCTTTAACTTTGGGTGTGGACATGTAGGCACTTAAACTTGTATAAAGTTGAACAAGTAGACACATATGTCCTATGTGGCGTTCTACATGTCCACTTCATGTCCTACATGGCGTACTACGTGTATTATGCCACATAGGATGTGTGTCTACTTGTTCAACTTTATACAAGTTTAAGTGCCTGTGCACACCCAAAGTTGGAGGTCATAGATGTGATTGGAGGTCAAGTTAAAGGACAGGTTTATGTATTATGCCAAAATATTACCTGGGTACTTTCCAAAATATCACATTTTGACCATCTACTAAGCCAGCTGGAGGGTTCAGTAAGTGCGGTATGAGATCTCAGCAAACGTTGAAATCAAACAATGGCAGAAACGGGCAAATTACCATGTGATGATTGTCCTATACCTTTCTTACATTTTTCTGACAATCTAAAGTTAATATCTAAACTAGTATGTGGTTCACTCAGATGCTTGAGAGATGCTGTTGTTACCTTGTTTGCTTGCTTATTCTTGTACATCATTATGTTAGCCTTTCTGAAGCTTAATGCGTAATGTTGAAGAAACTTAAGTTATGTGTGCAACCTCAAGCAACTTGGGACGAAGAGGGATGAGGAAGGAAAGGGGGGGGGGGGGGGGGGACTAATGAACATTTAGGGAATTTTTAATTTGGGACAAGCTAAGATTGAATAAGATAATTAATGGAGAAATGCAAATGCAAAGAAATAAATAGCATGTCATATATGTCTTGTAAACTACTTTAGTTGGGGATTCCTGAGTTGTTTAGTGTGATGGAACTTTTGACTTCTATAAATTTTCTTATAAAAAGATTGAATATCTAAATTGGCATTTGTACTTGCACCGGATTTTAAAGTCGGCATCACCTCTACTTATCGGAGTAAGTATTAATAAATGCGTCTTTGAACAGTGATCATGCCTTTATGGAGGTGGTGTAGCTGATGTGGCTGAATTCAGCGTGCAATTCAGCCACATCAACTGCACTGCCTCCATATAGGCAAGAAGGTCAACTGTCTAAGGCGTTTATTAATGCTTATTCTGTTTAATAGAAGTATTAAAATAGGAAAACCGAGACTAGGGGCTTTAAAATCAAGTACATGTGTCTGTTTCGGTATTCTGCCTATCAAGAAAGAAAGAAAACCTTTTTCAGTTTTATGACAGCTGAAGTTTACAAAAAATGGACACTGCTGAATTTGATGAATTGAAATAAGATTTGGAAAATTGGCAGATAATCTCCATTTTGAAGCTTGAAGGTGGTTTTCTTGTATTTTCTGTAATATGTATTCTGTCTTGTAGAACATCCTTGGCTTCAAAATGCTAAGAAGGCTCCAAATGTTCCTCTTGGAGATATGGTCAAGTCAAGACTTAAGCAGTTCGCAATGATGAATAGGTTTAAGAGGAAAGCTCTGAGGGTTAGTTTAATATTCGTACAATATTTTTGTACTAAACACCCTTGCTCTTAGGAACACTAAAAGGTGCTCTATCAAATGCAGGTAATTGCTGATTTCTTGTCAAATGAAGAAGTTGAAGACCTCAAAGAAATGTTTAGCAAGATAGATACCGATAACGATGGTATTGTTTCTGTAGAAGAACTAAAAGCTGGACTTCAAAAAGTCAATTCACAGCTGGCTGATTCTGAAATCAAGATGCTTATTGAAGCTGTGAGTACACCTGCCTGTTCTTTGATAAAAAACTTTTTAGCTTTGATGTCTCAGTTTTTCCCTGGGTTAACTAGGAGTAATACATAAGCTTGCTTGTGGTATTTAAAGGCTGATAATATCTGCAATCCTTATCATCTCACATGTTAATGTTATGAACTTTGTCCATAACGTATGTATGTTGCCTCTTGGACTAGAATAGTTGTTTTAGACTTAAATTTGTGTGGCCCAACCTTGTTGCTCTAGGATAAATTGATCTTGCTGGGACCTATGCTGGTGGGAGATAGCAGGCACCCTGTGGAATTAGTATAGGTGCATGCAAGCTGGCCCAGACACCATGATTATTAAAGAAAAAGATATTGACCCTGCTGAAATATTTATTATATGTTTCCTCTCATAGAGAATCAGCAGAGAAAAAGATGAACAGTTTAAAACCACGGAAGCATGGAGAGTTCATTTTATCAGTTAAAAGAGGGGGAAAGAAACTACTAGGAAAGGACGGACGAGGAAAGAGAAAAGGCAGAAAAGAACTATTCAATCTTCCTTTTTGATTTCGGATTTTTGGGGAAAGTTGTAGTTGTCGTCTTATCTATAGTTTGCGAGTTTATCTCTTAAACGAATAAAAGTTGACTTATATCACCAGGGTAATGGATGACTATCTCTGTTCTTTATGGGTTAGTTGATTTCCCCTCATGATTTCCTAAATTGACCTTGTTTCTATTTAGAGATCGACAAATAGATTCTACTTTTGATGTATGCTTCGCAGCCTCAGTGATTTTAATGTTACTCTTCTGTGCTGAGGTCTTAATACTTAGAAACTGGTGCAGATAATTATGCTTTCCTCTTATAGTTCATTGCTAGCATTATCCTTGAAATGCAGTTAATGGTTGAAATACTTCATATAAAACACGTAAAAACTTTATCCTCTATCCCTTGATAAGAATTAGTGAAAATAATAATGAAGGACGGACAGCAAAAACAATTTAAAAAATAAGCGACAATGCCACAGATATTAATAAGTTGGGTCCATTTTTAACAGATTGACACTAACGGGAAAGGGACTCTGGACTATGGGGAATTTATTGCCATCTCACTCCATCTTCAAAGGATGTCAAATGACGAACATCTGCACAGAGCTTTTTCCTTCTTCGACAAGGATGGCAATGGTTATATCGAACCAGATGAACTTCGGGATGCACTGATGGAGGATGGCTCAGATGACTGTACCAATGTTGCTAATGACATTTTCCAGGAAGTCGATACAGACAAGGTAAACAGACCAGCACACAAATCCTGTATGACTAAACATGAATACAGAGTAGTGATGATTTCTTTTCATCTTCACTTTTTTGCAGGATGGGCGCATAAGCTATGATGAATTTGCAGCCATGATGAAAACTGGGACAGATTGGAGAAAGGCTTCTCGACATTACTCAAGAGGGAGATTTAATAGTCTGAGTGTGAAGCTAATGAAGGACGGGTCACTTAACTTGGGGAACGAGTGAGAAGTTCAGAGAGGCAGAAGTAGTAAGTACTGTATCCAACGTGCATTATATCATACTTTGATATTGTTACGGTGTTCGGCTTAGATTGTTGGCGTTCCAGGATCAAGAAGAGGTGACTTTCATCTGGTTAACCTCTTCAAATTGTTAGTTTGAGTAAACCAATTAGTTTATCGGTGATGGTAACGCACAATGTATGATTCTTTCCTCTTCTCTGAACAATTGTTCTTGTTCAGAAAACTCAAAAACTACGTAGTAGAGCATAGTCTTTGTGAAAGAAGTAGGGGTGGGCATGGTACGGTACGGTACGGTATTTTAAACTTCGGTACGGTAACTTTGATTTTCGGTATATAAAAGAATAATACCATTACCATACCAAATTAGTTCGGCATGGTTCGGTATTTTTAAATTCGGTTTCGGTATTTTACGGTATGGTAATTCGGTAATCATACTTTATTTGATTTCTAAAATTACATATATTCATCTAAAAAAACTATAACTTTAAATTTTAAAAACATCTCAATCATGTTAGGCTAACAACTATCTTTGTTAATCAATTACACAAAAATAACATTTCAATCACAATTGAATAGTCTGAGATGCAAACTCTGAACAACTGTACCAAAACTTAAGCATAGTACTCTTAAATAATAAGCTTCTCAAAAAATTTATTTCTGAATAAAAGCTACTTTTGTGTTCAATTGGATAATGGATGATATATAAATATATTTAATAATGTTAAATATAATATATATATGGGTTTTATATGTTATTAAAAAACTTCGGTGCGGTATACGGCATTTCGGTATTTATTGCATAAATACCAAATACCATATCAAATATCAAAATAATTTAAAATTCCTACCAAATACCATAACATCCATACTGCGGTATAAAAAATTTCGATTTCAATCTGGTATTCAGTATATACCATATCATGCCCACCCCTACCCCTAGAAAGAAGTAACCCTATCATATTTTGTGCCCATAAGAAACTAATTCTTGGAGTATGGAGAGTAGGCAGGTTTAAATTCTAATGCTCATACTCTCAAATGAAGTCCTCTAGAAATAATCTCTCTATCTCCACGGGATAGTTGTAAGGTCTGCGTGCATCTATCTTCCCCAGACTCCACTCGTTGGATTTCACTATGTTGTTGTATTCTCTCAATTGAAGCAGATCTGCTTCAATATTATTTGCTACCAGGAGTAACGTTCAATGGAAGTTTCGATGCCGATTCGGCTCCCCTCCATTTCCACTCTCTCCATTTTGTCCAAGTTCCTATCTTGAATAATAACATCTGACATAGTTCAAATTGAATGACTAAAATTTAATTATTCTAAGTAAATCTCTAACTATTGTTTAGATAATAGCTACATTATATATTTAGTTTAAAAAAATATTGTGATCCCACAATTTTAACATATCCATAAATAAAGCAATAAAAAGTTCTCTTCCTACTTGTTTTTCCTACGCAAGAATTTCATCTTTTAGTTTTTTTGTGAATTAACCTTTTTATTGCATTCAATTTTGAACGATGCCATGTATCATTCAATCAAGGTATGACCTTGGGTGAAAATGGAGAGGAGCTGGATTCCTTTGATTAGTTGATGTATAGTAATTGCAGAAGTAATATGAAGGGACTGGATCAATTCTTTAATCATGACTTTTCTCTCTCTATATATAAGAAGAAATGTTATAAAAAAAAAAAGTCGAACGAATAGGTATATGACGAGCTAAGATAAACTGGAAGAAAAACTCAAACGTACATATAACCGATAAATAATATTACTAGACCAGAATTTACCCTAATTACAACAAGTATAACCAGACCTAGAAAAGTTAACAACTAAAATTATCTGACCCTAGATAAGTGAAGGTTGCTCGGATGGTAAGCACCCTCCACTTCAACTTTGAGATAATGATTTTGAGTCACCAAGAAAGCGAAAAGGTGGGAGCTCATTTAACAGTTGGCCAGTTAAATTTGCCACAAGTTGATAAAAATGGATCTTATACTTGAGGGTATATGCTCAAAATAGTCTCTTAATTAAATAAGTCCAAAGTTCACTTTTAGTATTCGATACAATAATTATTCAATCTTCTATTCTGTATAACATAATACATCAATTGGCTCACAACTTATGAAGTACATATTTTGGTTATGTGGGATTGTAAAATGATGTTCAAATACCATACTCGATCTGCTAAATTTTATGCAACAACAAAAAAAAATTATGCTAATTATAATACATGAACGATAGCAACCAAGCGAATCCCTATTATTTATTTACTAGAAAACATGCTCGTGCTTTTTTCGCTCCATATCATGCAAGTTTTCAAAATACAAAATAAGCATTACATACTACGCATTTCATTAAAAGGTACTATGAAGAAATAAGTACAAAGGTACTAGTACTAATAATAAGAATGAGAATTATTCTCATAGCACACTTAATTTGGGG
Organism: Capsicum annuum; assembly: GCF_002878395.1. Taxonomy (NCBI): domain Eukaryota; kingdom Viridiplantae; phylum Streptophyta; class Magnoliopsida; order Solanales; family Solanaceae; genus Capsicum; species Capsicum annuum. The sequence goes on along the minus strand of NC_061120.1, from coordinate 188,813,851 downwards.
TCTGCATAGTAGAAAGTCTACTATGCAATACACAAGACAAAAAAAAAAGTCTACTATACAATATAGGGTGGAGAAACCTTTGCCGTTCTACCATTAATCCTTCAATGAGTGCTTTTTTTTTTTTAATCTTGTTATAAGAATTTAGTATCTGAAACTTTTTGAACCGACTAATAAAAAGAAAAAGAATCATCAAGCAGAGGTGCGTTAAGTCAATCTTTTATAGTTGAATACTGTTGGGATTGTTTTGGTGATTGAATGAAACATGCTAGTTGAAATGGTCCACTGAACTGAGGTGTAGAGTCAAGATAACACAAGTTCGTCACTAGAAGATGAAGACAAGACAAGAATGCTTGAGATCAGGACTTGATAAAATCATAATGATTATCACATGTGAAAAAGAAGTTGTGTTTGAGTAAACACTTGAAGATAAGTTAAAGAAAGTGTTTCACTCAAATGAGGAGATTTAATTGAAGAAAGACTTTGGCTTAACAACAAACTTTGATGAGTTGAAGAGTCCAACGAAAGATAGAAGATTGACGACATAAAAGACTCTTTGAAGAGTTATTGTTAAATAGAGCAAGTGACACAGATAGTCACTCATGCACCTACAAAGATAGTAACCATCGACAAATTATCTCTGCAGTCCCAAAGCTTGAAGGAGTCATAGTTGAACTTGTTACTATTACTTAGAGTTAAGGAGTCCTAGACTTTAGCTGTACTGTTTATCTACTTCTAGTCTCTGTAAAATGAGTTAGGATTATTGTCTTCAAGTTGGAGAACTCGAAGACTTGGGGAACACACACCTTGGGAAGGTTTGTATTTTGTAGAAGTAGGAATTAGAAGTTTATAATTCCTAGTTTACAAGAGTCTTGTAATTTGTTGATTGTTGAGGCTCAAGTAATTTAGTGGAGTTGAGGCTAAATCTTGTAGAGGTACATGTCGTATTTTTTTTACACCTCTTTGAGTCGGGTGTTTTTCACGTGAAAATTTACTATGTTATTTACTTACTATTTAGCTAGTTTGAAACACGTTAGTCAACCCGTTTCATCGATAGGCAACAACTAGGCTAAAATAAGGTAATCAGTAAGGCACGTACTCTAACAAGTGGTATCAGAGAGAGGTTTCCTTTAAAAAGGTTAGCACCTAAGACAAAGATCACTATGATGAATTCTGCACCACCTACTGCTCATAGTGAAGGTCAATCCACTACTAGACCCCCACTGTTTGATGGTTCTCACTTTATTTGGTGGAAAGCTAGGATGAAAATATTTCTTTGAGGTGAAGACTACGAGTTGTGGGACAGGATCACTGATGGTCCAACTATTCCAATAAAACTAGTTGATGGTGAACATGTCAAGAAAGTGAGAAATGAATTTACTGCTGATGATTTGACCGTTTAAGGAAGAATGTGAAGGATAAAAATATTTTAGTGTGTGGACTAGGTCCAACTGAGTATAAAAGAGTGTCAAATTGTACCACTGCCAAGAAAATCTGGGATGCCTTGGTCAATGCACATGAGGGCACCACCCAAGTAAGAAAATTCAGAATTGCTCTTCCCTTTATTGAATATGAGACCTTTAAAATGAAGGAGAATGAATCTCTTCATGAGATGATGACAAAACCTACCACTTTAACAAATGAATTAACTTTCTTGGGTAAAGTCATCCCTCTTGAAGAACTGATATAAGAAAAGCTAGGAAAGGCACAAAACAACCAAGCTAAGTTACAAAACAAGAAGAAGAACACAACAATATTGTAACAACAACTCACGGATTCCCTAGAAACGAGAACAAACTAGTACAAACAATTACAAGAATAAAAGGAAGAAATGATAGAAAGTTAGACCTTGGTTGATATAATCTTAAGAACCCAAGAACATGTGATACTCTAGGACCCTTAACACTACACGCAATGGTTAACCTAACTTCTATGTTGACACAAGAGGGACTTTACCTCCTCTAAACACCAACGTCTCAAGCCATGAATGCAACACTAGTGATTCCACACTAGTACCACCCTAATTTCGGGTTGCCTCCTAAAGAGAAGAGAGGACTTATCTTTCAAAGTGTTATACAACTAACAAATATCATCAAAGTCTAAGACAAAAATGACCTATAATGTTATATTTATACTAGGTTACAACTAGAATACAAAATGACCAAAAGGCCCTTTAATGAAAAGCCTCAAAATATCGCCCATGGAGTGTAGTGTAGGTTCCGTTTTGGTGTGTGTTTTAGGCCCTCTTTTGCATTTTTCTTGCACACTCCAAGCCTCGGGTTCATTACACTTTCACACGTCCATCCTCATGGTCGTACTTGTATTATCCTCTCCTTCTTGAAAAGGATTCAACCTCGAATCCATACCTTACAAAATCAAGAGAAAGCAAACAAGCACACATCCTCATGACATGAGGGGTTAGGGTTAGCAAAAATATAACACATCAACATGCCATTTCGAGGCGGAACAAACTTAAAGTATAGCCACGGGTCCTTTGTTTTAATCATGAAAATATTAGTACAAATGCTACAAAGAAGGTGGCTCGGGCAAACATCAAGACAAAAGGAAAATAGGCCAAGAGTAATCCTTTCCCACCCTAAGATGGTACCGGGATCAAATAGGTGGAGTAACCAAGGACTTAGGCCTCGACCACTCTCACTTTCCCCTAAGGTGTCGTCTTCAAAATTAGGCATACCCTCTATATCCCTGTGGAAAATATCATAAGCACAAAGCGATAAAGAAAGGTGTCACACGAGTCAACTCCAACTATGATCTCCTTATGCATGTACTCACTAATTTCAAGTCCAACAACACTAGTAGACTTAACATAGGAAACACATAAAGAAGAAGTAGATGGAATTTCTAAGCAAGCAACAGTTTCTCTTTCAAGAGAGTAGTCCCTACATAGACATAAACTATCATGGGCAGCAAAGGGATCACAAGCAAAACCATCTTTACCAAGACAATCACAATTCGGGCTTCCTAAACTATCAAGCACGTCAAGGTCATTTCCACCCGATTGATCATTGTCCACAACCTTACTAGTTGTTGGAAACTCATATACCAACGTAGACCCACCTTGGTTTTCACAAGGGTCAACTAGTGTATGAATACTCTCGTCACTTAGTAATGGAACCTTAGTCAAGTTATGAGTGCTAGCACTAGATGGACACAAATCATTCTCACGAGGAGAATCAATTTCTTCATCTAAAGGATCAACTAGTGCTTGCGTACCTATAATAAGAGTTTGGTCCTCATGTGGCCTAACAATACCGAGAGTATCACAAAAAGGAGACTCGAGCACCTTTACCTTAGGCAAATTCGCAACTACCCCTACTTGGCTCCTACTAGCCACAACACAACATTCTAAGTTCATAGGAGTATAGGGGATAACATTTTTACCTCGTAGCTCACATGAGCTACGACCTTCTTCTTGATGTGTGTTCGGGCATCCCACTTTCTCCCTTTGACCTACCATACGATCCAACCTTTCATTTGCCATAGCTAGGTCTCGGGACATAGTGTCAAGGTAGGCCAAAATGACATTGGTGGCATTGTTGTCCATGGGTTGAGAGGTTGAAGCCACGGGTTACCTTGTAATTGTACCTAAAAAAAAGAAAAGAAAAGAACAAGCCTACAAAGCAAAACACAAGTTAGTTCAAAACAACCTCACCACACTCACACACTTAATCGTCTTACACTTGGATTCACAAATGTTGCTAGTTGGCTCGTAGTTTGTGATGAATCGAGGGGTGAGTCTACTCCTTGGTCGGAATGGATTCTTTGTTTGAAGACTCAAGAAAAGTAGTGTCCGAACTTGAACCAAGAAGTACTATGATTTTAAAAATGATAAAAGCATAAAAGAAACGTAGACACGAGCAATGGATTCAAAGGAATAATTGACAATCTAGTAGGAGTTTACTAGTTTATTAATTAGTACTAGGATCAATTAAACGAAACGAAGGATCAACAAATAACAAACAAAGACATCTAAAATTTGATCTTAAAAATTATCGGTGAACAGTAAAACGTGACGTGGCAGCCACGTATTGATTGCGGTTGTTATCAAATTTTATTTTCCAATTCAAGTATTGATCCAATTGTAATTTGGAATTGGTGGGAATTGGTTAAGGAGGGAAAACAAGTCTTGAAGTTCTCTTTCAAATTCAAAAAGCAAGACTTGACTTTTCTCCTCAAGACAAGGTCCTTAAATCATGGAAAAGTTGTTGAGAAGTGATTGATAGGTCTTTAGTGGTTGGGGGTCTTTCAAAACTAACAAGTTTCTACACCTTTTCCTTCACATTTTTGGATCAAATAAGCACTTTATTTTTTTAGAAAGGTATGAAGTTAGTGATGAACATCAAGAACAACAACAACATTCACCAAGAATAACAATAACAATTCCCTTTTCATGGCCCACTCTAAACCCACAACAATATTGTCTCACACGGCCAAGACTACCATATCTTTAACAAAATTGGTCTTAGGACACCAATTTTATAACAACATCACACGGCCAAACTAAGAACAACAACAATATTCACATTACAAGCTCAAATCTAAGATATAGACTCAATGTGTTAGTGAGGAACAATACTAACACTTAGAGACAACAAAGACAAGTAAAAATATTGGTCAATACACAACAAGAACATAATTTTCGGTCAAGAACACAAATTGGACAAATTGCTATTTTTCTAGATTTTCAGGTTTTTCATCATTTTTTTAAGTAACAAGCCCAAGATTGATCTTGTAGGAACAAGATCAAGCCACGGTTTGATACCAAATGGTACAAGAAAAGCTAAGAAATGCACAAAACAACCAAGCTAAGTTACAAAACAAGAAGAAGAACACAACAGTATTGTAACAACAACTCACGGATTCCCTAGAATCGAGAACAAACTAGTACAAATGATTACAAGAATAAAAGGAACAAAGGATAGATAGTTAGACCTTGGTTGATATAATCTTAAGAACCCAAGAACATGTGATACTCTAGGACCCTTAACACTACACGCAATGGTTAACCTAACTCCTATGTTGACACAAGAGGGACTTTACCTCCTCTAAACACCAACGTCTCAAGCCATGAATACAACACTAGTGATTCCACACTAGTATCACCCTAATTTCAGGTTGCCTCCTAAAGAGAAGAGAGGACTTGTCTTTCAAAGTGTTATACAACTTACAAATATCATCAAAGTCTAAGACAAAAATGACCTACAATGTTCTATTTATACTAGGTTACAACTAGAATACAAAATGACCAAAAGGCCCTTTAACGAAAAGCCTCAAAATATCGCCCATGAAGTGTAGTGTAGGTTCCGTTTTGGTGTGTGTTTTAGGCCCTCTTTTGCATTTTTCTTGCACACTCCAAGCCTCGGGTTCATTACACTTTCACACGTCCATCCTCGTGGTCGTACTTGTATCAAGAACAAATTGAAAAGGTGATGAGGGTATTGCCTAAGTTTAAATGGGATATCAAAGTTACTGCCATTAAGGAAGCAAAGGATCTTACTAATATAACTTTGGATGAACTAGTGAAAAATTTCAACACTTATGAAATGCAAATTTACTACTAGAAAACTGTAAATTACATGAGAATTTTACCTAAGAAATAATATCGTAGGAAATACATGTGGATTTACCTACGAAAATATTAAATTCCTCAACATTAAAATATATTACCTGTGAACTATATATTTGCAACAAATTCCGCAAGTAAATTTGACACCATATTGCGCAAATTTTGTACTTGCGACATTACTTGGAAAATATATCGGCGGATATTTTATCTCTAGGTAAATCCGCAGGTATATGGACAAATATATATATTTTTTAAATCCGTAGAAAAATTCTCAGGTAATTTATCCTATGGATTTACTTAGAGATATTTTGGTGGAAATTTATGTAATAGATTTTATTACCTACAAAATTATTGGAAGATTTTGTGTTGCGAATTTTGCTGGGGATTTATTCTTGGGATTTACTTGCGAAATTATTACTTGCAACATTACCTGGGGAAATATATCGGTGGGTATTTTATCTCTAGGTAAATCCGCAGGTATATGGACAAATATATATTTTTTAAATCCGTAAAAAAATCTCCAGATAATTTATCCTATGGGTTTACTTAGAGGTATTTTGGTGAAAATTTGTGTAATGAATTTAATTACTTAGGAAATTATTTCAGAATTTTGTGCTGCGAATTTAGCTGAGGATTTATTCTTGGGGATTTACCTGCAAAATTATTACTTGCGACATTACTTGGGGAAATATATCGGCAGGCATTTTATCTCTAGGTAAATCCACAGGTATATGGACAAATATATATATTTTTTAAATCCATAAAAAAATCTCCAGGTAATTTATCCTACGGATTTACTTAGAGATATTTTGGTGGAAATTTATGTAATGGATTTTATTACCTAGGAAATTATTTGGGGATTTTGTGCGGCGAATTTTGTGTGGGATTTATTCTTGGGGATTTACCTGCGAAATTATTACTTGCGACATTACCTGGGGAAATGTATCGGCGAATATTTTATCTCTAGGTAAATCCGCAGGTATATGGACAAATATATATATATTTTAAATCCATAGAAAAATTTTCAGGTAATTTATCCTATGAATTTTACGTAGAGATATTTTGGTAGAAATTTATGTAATGGATTTTATTACCTGAGAAATTATTTGGAAATTTTGTTCTGCGAATTTTGTTGGGAATTTATTCTTGGGGATTTACCTGTGAAATTATTACTTGGAAAATTATTGAGGGATTGTGTTGCTACAAATTTAGCTGAAATTATTTCTTGGGGATTTACCTACGAAATTATTACTTGAATAAATTATTGGGGGATTGTGTTGATACAAATTTAGCTGAAATTATTTCTTGGGGATTTACGTAGAATTTTTGTGACTTGAAAAATTTAAATAGGAAAGGATAAACTTGAAGAATAAAAAATATAAAATAAAAATAAATTAGACATTAAATCGGTGGACATGTATTATCAAACAAAAGATGCTCAAGAAATTAAAATTAGTTTATTGACATAGATGGTATCACAGATGTATTATCAGCAATTTTAAATTTTATATTCATAATTTATAGGTGTCTATTTCGAATTATTGTTATCGTTGATTTTAAAGTAATATATTATGTGCTATATTTTTATTTACACAATTTATTCATAACTAATATGATAATAATTATATTATTTATTTTACTATTATTATTATTGCATTAATCCGCAACCTTAGTCAATTTATTTTTTCCAATTTATTTATTTTCTAGCCTGATTTTGCCAATTTATAATAATTTTAGTTTAATTTTATCCAATTTATTACAATCCTAGCCCTAATTGTATCCAATTGAACTCAATTTCATTTATATCAAGTCTTAATATCCGCTGGTTTTTTTTTGTCAAAGATTATGCCAACTAATTAAAAAATAATTTATATTTATATTAATTTATATAGTTACTATATTTATTAAATCATTTCCGCAAGTATACTTGCCCATAATTTACAAACATTGTCTATTATTATTATTATTGTTGTTGTTGTTGTTATTATTATTACGGCTTTCCTATATTTATTAAATAGTAGTCTACTCAATTATTAAAAATAATAATTTTGTTTATTTTTAAATATTAATTTTATATAGTTAATATATTTATTACATATCATCTTAATTCAATTCAATTTTCCTAATTTATTTAAATTCTAGCCATTTTATACTCAATTTGTGTCAATTGAGTTTAATTTGACTCAAACGAAATCTTCAATTTAATTTTTTTAACTCAATATTTAATCCCAATTTGACTCATCTTCTCAATTCTAATCTCAACCGTTCATCATATTTGATCAACAATCAATATTAAATCAATTTTCACTATTTTTTTTTTTTAAATTAGATAGCTTCAGACTATTTTTCTTGAACCGAGGGTCTATTGAAAACAACCTATTTACCTCAACGGTAAGGTTTGCGTATACTGTACCCTCTACAGACCTCAATTTGTGGGACTAAATTGGATTAGTTGTTGTATTCATTTTCTCGAAATCTCATAGAGAAAACAATCAAAAGATGTCACCTTGATTTTATTATTATTATTTATTATTATTATTATTATAATATTTATGCTTAATTTATTTCAAACTTATTATCGGTAAGTTTTATATAATATTTTCTATGTGACATACGTAATTTATTATAAGAATAACATTTTTTATAATAATTTTTAATTTATTATTACTATGAATTTATTATTATATTTAAATTATCTTCTCAATTTTATTTAAATTCTATTCAACCTTATATCTAATTGATGTCAATTTTAACCTTTTTATTGAAATTAGTTTGGTTCATTTTTAAACCAATTTTCAATTTTAATCATAGCCGTCGATCTCATGAGATTGATGACTCAGATTAAATCTTGTTTTTCATATAAAAAAAATATCCAAATACCAAAACTTTATTTTTTATTTTTTATAAAATATTTTTTCAATACTATTTGTGATTTGGCGGTAAATTCTGGGAAATTTACATTCCGACTGTTGTAGTGTTGACACCCAATTTTGACCTCCGGTGCTCCTTTTACCAAAATTATTAATTTTGAATATTGATATATTTTACGTATTATTTTAATATCAAATAAATACCGACGTGTCGCAGTCATGCTTTCTAAATAGACAATTTATTTTTATCAAGCAATTTTATATTTTATGTAATTTAAATATAATATTTTGTTAATATTTATTAAATTATTTTCACAAATATGCACATTCGCAATTTACAAATACATTATATTATTTTGATTATTATTGATTTATTTCAAGTTTTATTGTCAACGATTTTATATAACATTTTTTTAACATAACATTGATTTTACATGCATAATTTATTTTAATAGCTACATCTTATTATTTTTCTCATTTTTATTATTACGTCTGTAGTACATTTATTAAAATAGCAGTCCTAATTCAATTCAATTTCCCAATCTATTTGATTCTTAGTCATTTTTTATATCCAATTAATGTCAATTCTAACCTAATTTTTTATTAATTTTTCATCCCTTTCTCAATTTTAACCACAATCGTTGATCTTATGCGATCGACGATTGAGATTAAATCTTATTGTTCATACATATAACACCCTAATACCTAAAACCCTAAGGGGTCGTTTGATAGAGTGTATAAGATAATACTGAATAGGGTGTATTAGTAATGCTGGGATTAGTAGTGCTGAGATTAGTAATACTGGGATTAGTAATGCTGGGATTATTTTTTATACAATGTTTGGTTTGATGTATTGAAAATAATATGTATTGTTATATTTTAAAAAGAATATTATTTGTTTACAAAAAAACCCTTGACATACAATAACTTTGTATATTTACTTTGCAAAGCTTTATTATTCTTTTTTTTTTTTTAAAAAAAACCAACAATATAACTATAGTAATAACTTATTTTGGAATTTTAAGATTTAATCATTCACTTACAAAAAAAACAATTTGTTATCTTTTCTTTATTTTTCTGTTGTTCGCACTTTGTGGTGTTCTTAAGTCAGCGGGGATACGTGTAACTTTTGAATGGGACAATTGCATCGTTGTTAACATAAAATTGTGTTCTGTAAAGTGTTAAATTTAAGATTTTTTTTTAATTTGTGATACATTCCATTTACAAAATTAAAGCTATATGCAACCATGCAATTTGTTTCGGGCTTTGACAAATAAGTATTTTCTAAGTTAATGGAGTATTTTTTAATGATTAAAATTATTTAGAGGAATATTATCATATTGAAAATTGAAAAGAAATAACTCATATTGAATAAAGTAAAAAAAATTTAAAAAACATTTAAAAGAATTTAAGGGCATTTTTGTCTTTCTTAATATTTATCCATGGATTATAATCCATGAATTACTCATCCAACCAAATTGGATGTATTAGTTATACTCCCTATAATACCATATAAGGTACATTGCTCCTTATTTACTACCAAACATTGTATTAATTTATCCCACATTTTAGTACATGAATTAGAAAAAATAAACCCTCCTACCATACGACTCCTAAATCATTTTCGTGCCTTTGCAAAAATGAGCCGCACCTTTTCACTCCCTTCTCTCTTCTGTCTCTCTAAGGTTAACCACAAGCGAACACCACGCTCTGGTGAGCCGTGTCGCCGGCAAGTCCGCTGCCCCTCATTTCTTCCTCTTCTCGTTCCCTCCATCGCGCCACCAGCCGCCGCTGCACAATAGTCATGCAGCCGGCGAGCAAACCAGTGCCATCGCCGCCGCCGCCTCTCATCATCTCCTCTATCTGCTACCAGCACCGGCAACCAGCCCAACGATCAGCCGGCGAGAAATGCATTCAGTTAAGCCCAACGATCCTTTTTGGGTGCTATTGAGAAGGTTAGAGTAGTTCTTGCTAATTTTGCTTTAAAATTAATTAATTCTTGAGGAGTTATCCCTACAGATCTTAAGACTATTCATCTTAGACTCTTTCCTACAACGTTTCAGTATAATTGTTTTTTTTCCTTTCCTCGAATTAGAGATTAATGTTAAATTCTAAGATCTGCTTTAGGTTTCACCTCTTCAATTACACCGAGGCTTTATTACCTATTGTCCGTTTCCAATTTGTGGAAAAGCTTAGAAAATAACCTGCTTTTCCCAGAATCACTTAGATAGTTTAATACCATCATCTGAGTTAGATGGCTGGCCTTATAAAATGAATACTTATATTTATTTCATGGAAGTATCAATGCTAAAAATAAGTTACATGAGCTGGCCTTGTAAAATGAGTTTGAAATGCTTCACCTTTGACGATTAGGGTAAGAGAAGTATATCTACGCACATGACTATTCTCTAAAAAGGAACTAAAAGTTTGTTTTGGCTTTTATGGATGATGAGCAGTACCATTAAAAGATTGACACTCAAGCGCAAAGCTTCCCGAGTAGAACTTAAATAAGCTTTACAGTTTAAATTGGTTGTCCAGAGATAATATTAAATGTGCAACTGTATTTTAATTTAGCAATTCAGTCAAAATATCTTTCTATTTGTTATGGCTTTTTTTATTGATACGAGTCAAAGGGCCATCATAGTTTTTGATGACATCATTCGAGGCCCATACTTGAAGATTCAAGCTTTGGTCATACTTAGGGTACAAGGACATGCATGGAGGACTCAATTTTAAATTACAATAGAGCAAAACCATGTTTGGAAGATTGCTTGGGACTTGTGTTGATGCCTACCAAAGGGTTCCAAGAGGTTTCACATTTTGAAGCTTGAAGAAGAAGGGACCCACGAAGCATTAGTGGGGTGGCCTTGGAGTGTAAACACTCATTAAGGGTGTTTTAGTCTTTTTATGCCATTTCTTTACACTCCATAGGAGCCCTTTTTCATTTACGGTATTTTGATATTTTATGTAATAAGCTATAAATAGACTCTTTAGGCTTATTTTCTCATTAGTTGATTATTGATATTTGAAAGACTTCTTCTTCTCTCTTTGAGAGTGTAGTGTAGGGCTTTGAAAAGCCAAGTAGAGTAGGGCTTGGAAAAGCCATTATTGATCTTTGCTTAGAAACGGTGGTTGTAAGGCGGAGTTGATTCCCTTAGTGGTCACCGTAAGAATTTGGTGTTGTAATTGCGGATCTTAAGGTTCTTATCATTTGATACACGATTTGGTTCATTTTCTCGTAATCTCGTATGTCAAGCTATCTATCTTACTTTATTGCATTTGTTTGTTCTCTTTTTTCTCTTAGTCTTCATCTCTTTAGGTCATTCTTTTATCATTTGGTATCAAAGCAAGGTTTGATTTTGTTCCAACAAAATCAATCTTGGGATTGTTATCTTGAAGAAAAAAAGTGAAAAAGAAAAAAAAAGAAAAAATTTATTGTTCACGTTTTTAGAGTTTTTTATTTTTTGATACTTGATTTTTGTTTGTTTTGTGTGTTTCTAGTGTTAGATCCTTGTTCCCTAACACTATTAGAGTCTAGAAATTGAAAATCCCAACAAAAAGAAGTGTCAAAATAAAAAATCCCCCCCAAAAAATACTAAACCCGTTTTTGAACGTAGGTCAAATTTTGAGTTTTTTATTATTTTTTTTTTTGTGTTTTTAGTGTTAGATTTGAGTTCTCTAACACTATAGGAGTCTAGGGTTTGAATTTGTGCTAAATTGAAGGTGATTTGAGCCATCCGCCATTGTTGATCTTGAGTTTGAAGAAACTTGAAGGTGAGATCTCATTGTGGAAGGTTGTTGTTGACGTTTTTGGAGATGAAAACATGATATTTGTGGTTGGATTGTCAACGTGAGCTTGGATCTTCAAGAAAAATCAAATTCCGAGTTCATTTGCTTAAGGGTCAACTTTGGTTCAAACTTTGAATGTTCTTGGTGTTCTTCATGTTCTTCATGTATTGTTGAACAAGAACATTCAAAAAGTGTTGTTTGATCTAAAAAGGAGGAGAAAGAGAGTGTACTACTTGTTTGTCTCAAAGAATATTCCAAGCATATTCCAAGTCTTTCAAAGGAAGAAAAGAATTCAAAAGGCATCAAAAGGAATGTTCTCAAAGAAGAGGACAAGGGAAAGTACAAGGGGGGACCATCACAAATTCAAACTCTTTTGAGCTAGAAAAAAAGGTCCATTCTTTGTGTTTTCTTCATCAAAACTGATCCTACCTTCCTCCTAAGTTGAAGATTGATTGAATACAAGTTGAATACAAGAAATTTTTTTTAAAACATCAACCAACCAAAGGCTGCCACATCATCACTTCACCCAAAAAGCTTAAGCTCAAATTTCAGATTCTAAGTTTCATTTCCTTGTTTCTTTAGTTTCATTTCTTGATTCTAGAACTAATTAACAACTAGTAATCACCTACTTAGTTGCAAATTAGTTGCTTGAGTCCGTTTTCTTCCTGTTTTTATTCTTTGTGTGCTTTTCTCGTTTTGACTCGTTGAACTTCTTTGTTTCAAGTTCATAAGTAGATTTTGTATTGTGTCTTGAGTTGATCAAACAAGAATCTATTTCGGCCACTAAGTAGTGATTGACACCTTATTGACTACCGAAGTATAAGCAACTTTTAATATTCGCTGCTTCACTTGTGAGGATCACAAAGGTGAGAGTATATACGAGTGTTGGTGAGGACCTTTTACTACTAATCTTGTTTGTTCATTTTGTAGGTACAAGGTGATATAAGGGGAACATATCTTGGTAGCCTTGGACTATTGTGACTACAACATGGGAGACTATGATTGTAGTGAGGAATTTTATGACTACGATGATGTTAGAGATTATGGGGACTATGAATATAGCCATGATCAAGACATAAGCAGAATTGAGAGTTATGGTTTTGAGGGAAAAAATGAGGTAAATGAAGTTCCTAGTGCTTATGGTGGATATGGAGATGATGTAGGGCTTTATGATGGTTCTTATGATGAAGTTAGGGCATGTGAGAAGTCTTACACTTCCCACTCTGAACCTAGAATTTGTGTAAGGTCTTTTCTTCGCAAAGCGTATGAGAGCCTTGGTGAGAGTGCACATGTGGAGCATGAAGATTTATATTCTTCACGTTGTAGCACATCTTATCAAGGTCGAAGTGGCATGAATGGGTATACTAGCTATAGTGTAGGTTATCCCATAAGAAGAAGAGAGAATACATCTCCAAGGCCGAGGGGTACTCATATGCCCATAGGTTTTCCTAAACTCTACAATGTTGATCCTAGAAGAAGTGTTCACTCCAGAAAGGTAAGCATTTATGGGGTACCGGGCTGCCTCCTCATGCTAGATAATTGGCGCCATCAGAACTACATTATCCCAATGATTGACTATTTGAGGTTGTTTTGAGAACCTTTACTTGTTCCATATTACTTGTACTTGTATAAGGTTATCGAGAGAGTGAGAATTGTCTTCACCCAATTTGAATACTATGAGGAGGTATGGTGCGATATCTTTCCCTTGACACCAGGTCATGTATGCTTGGGTGCCGATTGGTTTTCACAACATAGATTTCCAAATGTGCTAAATTGGCCTAAGGTTGTAGTGGACAGTTGGGGAAATTATCTCTTTACCTCAATTCTTCCCAAACTGCAAGGATATGTGATCACTTAATCCGTCCCGAATATGAGATACAAAAGATTGAGAGGAGTAAGGGTGTGCAAGGTGGAAATCCAAGAGTGGAAAAAGGAGAAGTTGTGTGGAATGAAGTGAGGGGGTTTTCACCAAACCGTGCTAACTATGTTTGTCCTTCTATTTCTAAGGACATTTGTGTAGGTACTAATATGACAAGTGGAGAAGCACAAGTCCAAGGAGAAGTTGCTGCCGAACATGTGGGAAACCTTTACACCACGGCAAAGAAGAATTTACTCAAGAACTTTAAGGTAAAATAGCTAACTCTTACACTTTTGTGCATGTGAATAATAATTATGTGGCTAGTAGCCCATTAAGTGTGAGTAGTAGCTTACCTATTTGTGATTCTATTGATTCTTTGCCTCTTGTTGGAGATGTACTTGTTGTGAGTGTGGATACACTAGTTAATCTTATTGATGTCCGAATTGACTCTTTTTATAAAATCAATTTAAGTCCACTTAGTGTTGAAGCCATTGTGTTGAATCATAATACATCATCTATTGATTCTTTGCCCCTTGATGATGATGTACATATTGTGAATATGGATACACTAGTTGATCCTATTGATGAACGAATTGACTCTTCTTATAAGATCAATTTATGTCCACCTAGTGTTGAAGCAAATGTGTTGAATGATAGTACATCATCTTGTGGGAATTGTGTTGATCAACTTATGTGCGAAATTTGTCCACCACTTGAGGATGTGTGTGATGTATTTAATAGATCTCAAGTGAGTGATGATGTTGAAAATGTTGATCAAATAAATAGTAGTGATCCCTTTAGCATGACCTCTAGTGAATGTTCTACTAGCGGTTTTGCTCATAAGGATCGTGTGTTTGAAACTTCTTTGGAACTTGATAATTATCCTTTAGAGAGTGAACTTGCATGTTCTAAATCTTTCCCTAGGGTAGATCTTCCTCTCTTTAGGTATAAAATCTTGTTCAAAGATGGTTCAATCACTCTTAATGAACCTATGATGGGAATGATATTGAAGGTATAGCTTGTCTTGAAGGCTATAGCCTATATACTAACCCACTATGGTGTGACAACATACCTCCTAAAGATGGAAATCTCTTCTTGAAAGATGAGAGTACTGTTAAGGGTAAGGAATGTGTAGTCTTAGAAAGGAATGATCAATTGGGTAATGATATCTTTGATTTGCTTGAATATTTGAGAAACCCAACAAGTGATTATTCCTTGAAAATTGATTGTGGTTGTGATCCTTTGTATGATTCCCCACCCATGTTTGATGACTATGAGGATGAATTGCTTGCTTCTTGTGAAGACTTAAGTAATAATCCATTTGATTTTGCTTGTGGTGTGTATCTACTTGAGGGTTCTTCCATGAAAAGAGAAAGTGTCCATTGCTTGGAAATTACTTCTTCTTCTACTTTGTGTGACCTTATTGTTGAGAGTACTCATGGTGATGATTTTGAAACTAGTAGTGAGTACATACATGAGGACACCTTAGTTGAAGTTGACTTGAGTGATACCTTTCTCTACTCTCTATTTCTTTTGATGATATATATGCTATTGTAGAGAGTGTGTATTTTAGATTGGGTAAAGCCTGTGGGGAAAAAGAGTGTTGTCTAGATCCATGTCTATGGCCACTCTTTCCATTTAACTCGGGTGCCAAATATAGATATTATGATATTGACACACCCAAATTGTTGCTTGGTCTATATGATAAGCAAAGTGACATTCTTGAAAACTCAAGGGTAAATGTGTCATTGTCTTCTTGGGGTAATGTTACTAAATGTGCATCCTTGCTTGGCACACTTGTGCTTAAGTTGCATGATTCCTAACTTGTGGATGCCAAGTTGATACTTTACTTGAAAGGAAGAGGTCATATGTGCTTTAGTGCCTTAAATCCATCCTTGTGTGCTTTATGTGTTATATCTTATGGGCCAAATTGCATTCTTATAGATGACAATGCCTTGGATGATGCCTTTACACTTGATTCCTTCTTATACTACCTCTTTGCCTATGATGACATCCACACTAGTTTTGGATTTGTTTTATGTAGAGGTAGGGAACTTGTTGGTTGGTTCACTTATTTGAATGACAATGCTATGTGGGTTTGGTGGACAATAAGACCAATAGTGGCACCACTTTTGATGAGGACACTTGAAGAGGTAATGAAACAATTGTGTCTAGTGGTTTCTAATATAAAGGTAGTTTTACCTTTTGGCTTTAGTGATACCATTAAGACCTTTGTAGTTTCTTTATCTCTTGATACTTGTCATAGCCATATCCTTTGTGACATTTTCACTAATCTTTTCATGACTAAAATAAAGGATTCATGGTTATATTTTAAGTGTGTACCCCCTTGGCATGATGATGTTATTTGTTGTACTAACCCTAACCCTCATGCCATGAGGATGTTATGCTTGTTTGTCCTTTCTTTGGTTTTGCAAGGTGTGGATTCGAGGTCGAATCCTTTTCAAGAAGGGGAGGATGATACAAGCCAAAGGTCCATCATAGCTTTTGATGACATCATTCGAGGCCCATACATGAAGATTCAAGCTTTGTTCATACTTAGGGTACAAGGACATGCATGGAAGACTCATTTTAAAATTACAATAGAGCAAAATCATGTTTGGAAGATTGCTTGGGACTTGTGTTGATGCCTACCAAAGGGTTCCAAGAGGTTTCACATTTTGAAGCTTGAAGAATAAGGGACCCATGAAGCATTAGTGGGGTGGCCTTGGAGTGTAAACACTCATTAAGGGTGTTTTAGTCTTTTTTGTGCCATTTCTTTACACTCCATAGGAGCCCTTTTTCATTAAGGGTATTTTGGTATTTTATGTAATAAGCTATAAATAGACTCTTTAGGCTTATTTTCTCATTAGTTGATTATTAATATTTGAAAGACTTCTTCTTCTCTCTTTGAGAGTGTAGTGTAGGGCTTTGAAAAGCCAAGTAGAGTAGGGCTTGGAAAAGCCATTATTGATCTTTGCTTAGAAACGGTGGTTGTAAGGCGGAGTTGATTCCCTTAGCGGTCACTGTAAGATTTTGGTGTTGTAATTGCGAGACTTAAGGGTCTTATCGTTTGATACATGGTTTGGTTCCTATTTCTCGTAATCTCGTATGTCAAGCTACCTATCTTACTTTATTGCATTTGTTTGTTCTCCTGTTTCTCTTAGTCTTCATCTCTTTAGGTCATTCTTCTATCATTTATGATCCATAATAATTAAACACTGACTTGAACAGGACTAAAGAAAACACTGAAATCACCATTCTATATATTATTTCGTACAACTTTTGATTCTTTTGTTTCTCTTAACCAAAATTTCCTGCATAGCTGTAGCATTTTAAAAGTAAAAAAAGAAATCTTCACTTATTCATTGTTTTACTACTACAACTACACTATATACAATTATGTACATATGAGAGCTAATTGAACAATATATTAGTAGATCATATTTGATGAAAGAAAAAAGAAAAAAATGATTAATTGAAGTATATAGTTATGGATATAAACTATTTGTTGGTTGATAAAGAAACTTGAAACATACAGGAGGATTTTTGTTGATAGAAGTTGCTACTTTCCATGTTAAATTGTGTACTGTTTCATCGAGAAGCTTTAAGTTATGCTTTTAATTACTTAATTATATTATGCCTGAATATGTTATCAATATCATTTGCTCTCCTATTTCCAGCGCTTCTTCCATGTGTCTGAAAATGGTAATGTTTCCATATTCTTCCTTGTTCTTTGCATCACTGGATTAGCCGTAATCGTAATGCCTCAAGGAATCCTTCTATGCTTCTTGGAATCTGTTTTCCCTAGATCAAGTGTCTTTTTCCAATCTACTATGACAGTTGTATGTTGTTGAAGAGAATCTGTTGTTGAAATATGAGTTTGTGCTTTGAATTTAGTAAAGTGTGGTCACTTGAGAAGTGAATTAGTGACTTGAAAATATTTAAGTATAGGTACTTGAAATGTGAACTTTTATTTTGAATTTAGTAAAGTACTTGTGAAGTGAATTAGTTACTTGAAATGCTTAAGTGTAGGAACTTCAAATGTGAACTTTTGTTTTGAATTTAGTAAAGTACATGGTCACTTGAGAAGTGAATTAGCAACTTGAAAATGTTTAAGTGTAGGTATTTGAAATGTGAACTTTTGTTTTGAATTTAGTTTAGTTTGGTACCTTGTGAAGTGAATTAGTGACTTGAAAATGTTTTAAGTGTAGGTACTTGAAATGTGAACTTTTGTTTTGAATTTAGTTTAGTTTTGTAACTTGTGAATTGAATTAGTGACTTAAAAATGTTTAAGCGTAGGTATTGGAAATGTGAACTTTTGTTTTGAATTTAGTTTAGTTTGGTAACTTGTGAAGTGAATTGCAACTTGAAGTGAAAACAGGAAAAGCGACCACATGTGATCGGTTTTTGTGGTCGGTTTTCTTGTTTTTTATAGTAGCGGTAGTTACTTGAAAATATGGTTAAGTATAGTGACTTGAAACGAGTACTAGTGACTTGAAAATTGTTAAAGTGTAGTTAGTTGAAATGTGAATTAGTTACTTGAAAGTGGTTAAGTATAGTAACTTGAAAATGGTTTAAGTATAATTATTTGGAATGTGAAGTAGTTACTTGAAAATGGTTAAGTACAATGACTTGAAATGTGAATTAATTATTTGAAAATGGTTAAGTGTAGTGATTTGAAATGTATACTAGTGAATTGAAAATGGTTAAGTGTAGTGACTTGAAATGTGAATTAGTTACTTGAAAATGGTCAAGTGTACTGACTTGAAATGTGTACTAGTGACTTGAAAATGGTTAAGTGTAGTTACTTGAAATAAGTATAGTGACTTGAAATGTCAATTAGCTATTTGAAAATAGTTTGAGTGTAGTGACTTGAAATGTGTAATAGTGACTTGAAATGTGAATAAGTTATTTGAAAATTATTAAGTGTATTGACTTGACAATGATTAAGTATAGTTACTTGAAATTGCGAACTTGTGACTTGAAAATGGTTAAGTGTAGTTACCTGAAATTGTAAACTTGTGACTTGAAAATGGTTAAGTATAGTTACTTGAAATGTGCACAAATAACTTGAAAATAATAAAGTATAGTTACAAAATAAGTTTGTTTGGTTATATGAAAAGATCTCAGCTTTGAGAATTTCTAATTGAGTAAATCTTCTTGTATAATCCATTGCAGTGTACTTGACAATGTATAATTCATTGTAGTGTACCTTGTATAATTCATTTGACCAGGTACGGAGTTTTAAGAAATAAGGAAAGAGTTTTTTTTCACATTAAGTGTTAAATACATGGCACCACTTGAACCCTTCCTCTTGTTCTCTTATTCTTCTAATTTCATCCTCTATTATTTTAATAGAATAACTCATAACAATAGTCACAATAATCTGAAAATCAACTTTGAGTTTATGATGCTTTATATGCTAATATATACATATTTATATTTGTTGATTGTTATGATTTTATTTGATACTATAATATCATATAATTTATGCTAATAATGTATTTTTAGCACTTTTTATGACCTGAATTAACATATTCTTATGCAGAATGAGTTTGAAAGGTAAAAACAAGAAATATTAGCTGCTCAAAGTGCATCAATTGTGGAAGGAGGATGACAAAGGAATTAGACTTGTTGATGAAGCATGTATACAAGAAATCATCTGCAAATGATAAACGCCCATCTCAGGAAGACAATCAAGCTTATGAGGATGAAAGTGATGGTGACTCTGACAACATGAATGAAAGTGATAATACTGATAACGTGAATGAAAGTGATTCTGACCCTGATGGTTGGTAGTTTTATTGAGGATTCAAGTTTAAAATATTTTGTTTTGGACCATTTAAGAATCATACATTATTGATGTGGATGTTTTGAATAATGATTTTTTTGTTAGCTGTAAGGGTTTACATTAGCTTTGTATTGAATGATGTTTTTGAGAATTATTGAAGGTTTTGAATAGATTTTTGATTAATTGTGAAATGTTTTAGTAATTTACGTGTAAATTATTACTTGAGAATTTTCATGGGGATATATACGCTAGTTATTTATGAAAATTTTCTTGAAAAAATTGTTCTTGAGAATTTACTTGGGGTATTTCATACGAATTTTCTTGTGGAATAGTTTCATAAATATCCGCAAGAAATTTTACCAAATAATTCATGAAAAATTTTGATGTTTAATCACAAATAAATTTGCAAATAAAGTAGCTTTAGATTTATTTTCGCAGTTAAATTACCTAGGGATTTACTTGAGAATCTTCGTGGGGAATAATTTGTGATTTTTTTCGTGAAAATTTGCAGGTAAAATTCTTTTTTATGAAATTTTTCCAAATAATTCATGCAAAATTTTGATGGTTAATCGCAAATAAATTCGCAAATAACATACCTGCGGATTTATTTTCGCAACTAAATTACCTAGGGATTTTATAAATCCACAGGTAATAATTACCTATGAAGGTATTTCCTTTGGATTCTAATTGGTAAGAAGATCCGCAGATAATCAAATTACTTGGGGATTTTACCACATTATCCCTATGAAAATCCCTAGGTAATAAGCACTTTTCTTGTAGTGATTGATGAAATCAAGAAGGAAGTAACAGCTCCTGAGAAAACTTTGGCCTTGAAGACACTCGGCAGTGATAAAGAAATTGAACTGGATGAAGAACAAGTTGCCTTTAGAACTAAGAACTTTAGCAAATCTTCAAAAAGAAGAAAGAAATAGGTAGCAAAAAAATATTTCAATGACAATCCTACTGGATGTTACAAGTGTAGTAAGACTATCATCAAATCAAGGACTGTCCTTTTTGAGAAATTGAATGGAAAAAGGAAAGAGCTGAGAATGAATGGAAGGAAAAGTCCAAGAAAAAGGAGAAAGAAGAATATGCTATGGTAGCCCCTTGGGGATCTGATTCAGATGAATCAGATAATGATGAAAAAATTAATGAAACTACACTCATGGGCATTGGAGATTCAGACTTTGAAGAAAAGGATGATGCTTCTGAGGTTAGTGTTCTTAAGCTTAAAGAAAAATTGTATTTATTTTCTAAAATAAAACTTGTTTCCTTAATGAGTTCTCTAATTGATGATTTCCAAGAATTAACTTCTGATAGGAATAAGTTGTTCAACAGTTTTGCAAGTCTCAAATTTAACTTTATTAATCTAGAAGCTTGCAAGAACACTGTTGAAAAGGAGAACCATATTCTTAAGAAACAGGTTGGTCAACTTGATTTTTCAAGTATGACTATAAAATCTGAAATCTTAAAACTGACTCTTTCTGAAAAAGAAAAAAGGTCAAAAGCGAAGAACACGAAAATATTGAACTTGAATTGATTTAGTTCAAACAAGAATGTAGTGATAAATAGGAAAAGGTGAACAAATTAAGTCAAGAAGTCTCTAAAATGAACCTTGATCTTGAACGGACAAATAAATGAACAAATTCCTCAAGAATTGTTCATCAACTGAGTAAAAAACTCACAGTGAAAAGGCTAGACTGCTGTTTTACAAAAGCTTTAATGTTACTCAGGATTTGTGCTACATATGTGGTAATCATGGACATCCAACTACTGAGTGTCCAGTTGTTGCTAAAAGCAGATCAAGGAGTAGAAATCTGGCAAAGAGATCTAAATAATAGTTCAAACCAATTAAAAGAAAAATAAAACTTGTGAGAGGAATAGGTCACATAACCTATTACCTCAGTGGGCTAGAAAAAATCTGATTCATTCATTTACTTGTAAGAAAGGACCTAAGCTTTTCTGGGTTCCTAAATTTAATCCCTAAGATTCTTTTGCAGATGAAAGTGAAAATAAGTAAGAAGAACTGCTACCTGAATAGTGCATGCTCTAGACACATGACTGGTGATAAGAAAAAATTTCTTTCACTCTCTAAAATAGGTGAAGGGGGAGTATCTTTTGGTGATGGCAAAAAGAGAAAAATTACAGGAGTTAGAAACATTGGAACCTTTGAATCAAGGGAGCTTAAAGATGTCTACCTTGTAGAAGGACTAAAGCACAACCTGCTCAGCATATCATAATTGTGTGATAAAGGTAACAAAGTAATTTTTACTTCTGCAGGTGTTAAGGTCATAAGGATGGATACCAAGGAGGTTGTGCTTATGGCAAAAAGACACAAGAATATGTATAAAGCTGATATAATAAACATGACAGGAACAAGGCTGACTTGTTTGAGTGCAATAGAGAATGATCCCTTCCTTTGGCACATAAAACCTGGACATGCAAGTTTGAAACAATTAAACAAAATTTTTCCAAAGAGATGGTGCTGGACTTACCCAAAACCAAGTTCAAGGAAGAAAAAGTTTGTATGCTTGTGTAAAGAGGAAACAGGTAAGGTCCTTTTTTAAATCAAAGAACCATGTCAGCACAATCAAGAGCCTTAACCTGATCCATATGGATCTTTGTGGACCAATGCGGCTTCAAAGTAGAGGTGGAAAAAGGTATGTCTTTGTGATTGTTGATGACTATTCTAGATTTACCTGAACATTATTTTTAACTTCCAAAGAAGATGCTTTTGATGTCTTTTCTATATTCATCAAGAAAATAGAAAAAAAACTAGACACTTCCTTAATTTCCATAAGATCTGACCATGGTACAAAATTTGAAAATGTCAAGTTCTTAGATTTCCATTCCACTAATGGTATAGATCACAATTTCTCTGCTCCTAGAACACCTCAGTAAAATGAAGTAGTAGAAAGGAAAATAGGACTTTGGAAGATATGGATAGAGCAGGAAATCTTGCAAAAAAACTTTGGGCTGAGGTAATCTGTACTGCTGCATACATTATAAATAGATGCGTGATTAGGCCCATTCTAAAGAAGATTCCCTATGAATTACTAAAAGGAAGAAAACCAAATATTTCTCACTTTAGAACTTTTGGTTGCAAGTGTTTCATTCATAAAAATTGGAAGAAAATTTGGAAAAGTTTGATGCTAGAAGTGATGAGGGAATTTTCCTAGGATATTCACATATAGTAAGGCATATAGGGTCCTAAACAATAAACAAATTATGTTGAAGAAAATGTCCATGTAGTATTTGATGAATCTTGTGCTAAGACTAATCTGCAGGAAGAAAGTGATTCTGAAGAACAGGTGAAGGAACAAGTTGAACAACCTGGTCCATCGACTGAAGGAACTGAACCTGGATGAATCTCAATAGGGGGAAATGATTCTGGAGGCCCACTGATTGGGGAACTGAACCACTAACCACTTCAGCTCAAATAAATCACTGTGATTCAAGCATTTCTCAAGGATTAGTCCCAAAAGGATACAAGTATCAAATATCTCATCCTATTGAAAATGTTCTCACTGATCTCAACTCAGGACTCACCACAAGATTCGGATTAAGGAGCATCCGTGCTTTCAAAGCTTTCTTATCTGTGATTGAACCAAATAAGGTGTATGAAACACTTCTTGATGCTGATTGAATATAGCTATACAAGAGGAGCTAAACCGGTTTGAAGGAAGCAAGGTTTAACACCTAGTTCTTCCCTTAAAAGACAGAATTATGATTAGAACTAAGTGGGTGTATAAAAATAAAGTAGATGAACATGGAAAAGTTACAAGGAACTAGGCAAGGTTGGTGGTATGAGGATACAATTAGGAAGAAAGCATAGATTTTGATGAGACTTTTGTCCCTGCGGCAAGACTTAAAACAATTAAACTTCTTATTGCCTTTGCTGCTTATAAGGGATTCATACTTTACCAAATAGATATAAGGAGTGCATTCTTGAATGGTATTCTCGAGGAGGATGTTTACGTGAAACAACCTCCTACTTTTGAAAGTAAGAAATTTCCTGATTATGTTTACAAGCTTGACAAGGCTTTGTATGGACTGAAACATGCTCTGTGAGCTTGATATGAAAGATTGTTAAAATTTCTTTTAGAGCATGGGCATACTAGAGGTAAAGTCAACAACACCCTCTTCTTAAAAACTAATAGGAAGGATTAGTTGATTGTGCAGGTGTATATTGATGACATCATCTTTGGCTTCATTAACATCAACATGACACATGACTTTGTCAAACTTATGAGTTGTGAATTTGAGATGAGTATGATGGGAGAGCTAAAATTTTTCTTAGGGTTGCAAATTAAACAAACAGTTTTTGGAACTATGATTCATCAACAAAAGTATGTAAAAGAACTTCTCAAAAGGTTCTCTATAGAAGAAGCAAAGGTGATTAGCACACCAATTTTCACTGCTAACAAGATAGACATGGACGAAACAGGTCCATCAGTAGAGCAAAAGTTATATAGAGGAATGATAGGTTCTCTGGTTTATCTCACAATCAATAGACTTGATAATGTTTTAGTGTGGGATTGTGTGCAAGATTTTAGGCAAATCCCAAGGAATCCTATCTCAAATCTGTGAAGCGGATTTTTCGGTATCTGAAAGGAACCACTGATCTTGGCCTTTGGTATCCCAAAGGTAGCAATTTTAAGTTGGTAGGATATTCTGATGTTGACTATGCAGGATATTTAATGTACATGAAAAGCATCACAGGTATGGCACACTTCTTTGAATGATGTCTAGTAACCTAGTCTACTAAGAAACAACACTCAGTAGCTTTATCTACTACTGAGGTTGAGTACGTTGTTGCTGGGTCATGTTGTGCTCAATTGTTGTGGATTAAGCAACAACTCATGGATTTTAGAATGGATGTAGGATATGTTCCTATTTTTTGTGATAATACAAGTGCCATTAATATTGCAAAGAATCCTGTGAAACATACAAGAACTAAACATATTGATATTAGACACCACTTTCTTAGAGATAATGTTGTAAAAGATCTTGTATCTATCATGTTTTGTTCTACTGAAGATCAAATTGTTGATATTTTCACTAAGGAACCAAGTAGAGACACTTTGAGAAAAATAGGTTAAAATTGGAGATGATTAAGATTGCATAACCTACCCTCAATGATTGGCTAGAAAAATTAAACCATTCCTAAAATCCTAGATAATCTTTTAAGTCTAACATATTTAGTTGTGTGTCCCAATTCCAGTATGATGATAATTTAATTAAGTCATATTTTTTGTCATGCAGAATCTGAGAAAGCTAAGGCATTGGAGCTCATGGAGATGGAAAGGTATGATTTACTTTAGTTATTTATGAAGTGAGTATTATGGAATATCTAGGAACTTATGTTTCTTTTAATTTAAGAAGGGAGACTTGTAACCGCCAAAATCTCAAAAGTCTCTCTTCTCTGAAAAATCTGTTGTCGCCTCTACCAAGGGTCACATACACTTTTCCCACTTAAATATACCTGACACACCCACTAACACCTACACGCTTCATCTTCTTTTCCCTTTCAAAATTCAATTCATCTCTTACATTATAAAACTCCACTCATTCACTCTCTAAGATAATTTATATCTCTAAAACACTGTCTTTATCTGTTCCATCCTTGAAAAGCTTCGAGTTTACTACAATGGCTTCTTAAAAATCCTCATCCCCTCCTAAAGATGACTCTACATATTCTCTTATCCTGTCACCGCACTTATCATTCACCCTAATTTTGCCCTATTTCCACAAATCTCCCTTGCAATTTCGATTAACTTGTCTGATTTTAGGGCCTGGTATGATTTCAAATCTATGCTACATTATGTTACTCCATATCCTTTTGGTCACAAGTCTTATTGCTCATACACTGTCCAAAATGTTATTTCACTACAAATACTTCTGCTTGATTCTGAGCCTTCGTCCTTTTCCATACCAATATTTGTTCCTAAACCTACACCAAGATGACTTCGTTCTCGTATAGTCAAAGCTTTTGGGGATCATATCCCCATTCCAGATAATGAAAATTTCATTGAGAGCTCCTCTAAATCTACCCCTATTCTCACCTCTCACACTTGAAATTGTAAAAGCCAAGAAAAAGCTTTACTTGAGGATGCTCTCCAAGCAAGCAAAAAGAATAAAACTTCTTCTTCACGCTTTATAACTCCTCCCTCTGATTCTGATCTCCTTCTTCGAACTGTTCGAAAAGGAAAGACTTATAAACTCCCTATTTACAAGTCTTCTAAGCCTCTCAGATCTGCTACAACTTCTTTCTCCTCGAGAAAACCCACTCCCAAAAAGCTTTCTCAGTCTACTTCCACATCCAAAATTGCTTTAAAAAGGTAATCCAAGAAATAGGTTTCGCAACCTATTCCTTTCTTTGATTTTGAAGCTACTGAATATACTAAGCCCTTATCTCTAGAGATTGAGCTTGATATTCCCGCCCATACTGATATCCATACCTATGAAACTGTGGATGATTATT
Source organism: Capsicum annuum (assembly GCF_002878395.1). Classification (NCBI taxonomy): domain Eukaryota; kingdom Viridiplantae; phylum Streptophyta; class Magnoliopsida; order Solanales; family Solanaceae; genus Capsicum; species Capsicum annuum. The sequence goes on along the minus strand of NC_061120.1, from coordinate 188,787,475 downwards.
TGGACCATATGTTACATTTTTAGAAGCGATAATTTATTCGTGGTCGGATTATCACTGGATATGGGGGTCCTGAAATGGGCATTCTCTTAAATAGACTTCAATTTCTAGATTGGTCCTCCTTATTCCTTCAACGTGAGACACAACGCAAGTTTGGCCGCCCTAAAGTCTATGAGTTCTATACCAATGGGTGTGCGAAAGAAAACCTCTTCACCACAACTGTTCATGGTGTTTTTATGCATTTGGCTGCTGAGGATGTTGCCCGTATTCTTGACATTCCTCTAGGGGGTGGGATCACTACATGAAATTTGTTTGTCCTACTCTAGATAACATGGCTTCTTCTCTGGCTATTGTCGTGCGTTATTTTGAACCGATCGAAATAGTACACGACATGTGGTGGCTTGTCGTGACTCTCGGGTTTTGAAAATCATTTTTTAGAGTCACCACCTAATCTTTAAAAATATTAGAAAAAATTATTTTCTAGGTAAAACGCTGTTTTGGCCTATCGAAAATATTTTAAGATTTTGAATAAAGATTTTGGTTACTCGAGGAGAAGGTGTTAGGCATCCCTTAGAGTTTATCCGAAGATAGTCCTTAAACTCAGTTTAGAAAAATTATTGCTTCGTTATTTGCTAAAATGGTGATAAGAAATCCTTTATTACATTTTTTTGGAAAAGAAACTCAAGGTATGTAAAGATGCAACTCCACCATATACAAGGAAATAATAGTTTTACTGAAAAGTATATATATATATATATATATTTACAAATATATATAAGAAAAGGAAAGTAATGCGATAATTGCAATGATATGTATTAGAACGTAGTCTTATAATTTAGGAAATATGTTTAAAGGCACACGGAATTAAGTATATGACTAAAATCTTTATAGACTAAATGAAAATATTTCTCCAATGTGTGACATTTATTTATAAAATATGTATATTCAAGAAGATACAAAAATTTTACTGATTTATTTGTGAAATTTTCGTAAACGGTAACTAGGATAAAAATAAGATACAATATATATGTGTATATATATTATAGAATTGAAACAATGTGTAATAATAATATAATATAAATAAAATAATAATAATAATAATAGAAAAATATACATTATATTCTGTAGCGTATGACATATATGTACCTTGTATTTAAGTCTTTTTTGGAATCTGAAAAAGAAAAATTCAAGCAAATGTTGAAAATTAAAGTGTTAGAATTGTTCAACTTGTTGAAATAAATTGACGAATAAGTTTTTTTGAAAACCTGAGTCTTTTAACGATTTGCTTTAATATGAAATTATTTTAGAAATTTCATTTTTTTATTTGTGAAATCTTGATAGATTGGAACCATATGGGAAATAAGATCTGATAGAATGTGCATATCTAATTGAAATAAAATATAAATAATAATAATAATAATACTAGTAACTGTAGAAAAGGTAATAATAATAATAATAATAATGACAAGAATAGTAATGATAATAAAATATACCTTATATATAATAACATAAATATATTTACCTTGCGTTTTTGAGTCTGTAAAAATTGAGACTCAAAATATGTGTAGAGAAACAAATAGAGTGAAGTAAAACATTGAGACTATAATCCATTAGTAAAAAAAAACAAGCAATTCTTGAAGACAATTGCTTGGGTCTTAATATGGTTAATTTTTAAAAAAAAAACTTGTTTGAATCCTCTTTTCCTAAAAATTCGCCCTTACCTTAGTCAATAAATAACTACATTTTACCATATTGTTACTAGGCAGTTTATAAGGATTTTAAATACAAAGTCAAACAAACAATCAGTAATAACTCATAAATAAAGATGTTAGTAAACAAAAGTAGATACTACAATTAAGAAAATAAGAACGAGGTTGAAGAGGAGGAGGCGCTAGATATTATCAACGCGTATGAGGCTACTAGACACGAGCATATAGAGGCAGACACTAGTCACTTCCTGATATGAGCAGAGATGGAGTTTCATCTCACAACTCCAAACACGCTTCAGAAAGTACATGAAATAAGAGAAGAATAAAGATTAGTGTAACTAAATTTTGACACTTTAATAATGTACATAAGTAATAAAGATAATGCAGTAACCAAATTTGAACCTTTTAAAGAAGTGAACTCAAAGTCCACCAAAACAAAGAATTGAAGAAAGCAAGCTAAAAAGTTCAGATCAAAGGTTAAGTGTGGTAACCTGCTCTCCAGATAACTTTCCTGTTGGTATTTTGATTAAGGGAATTTAATTGCTTAGTCTAGGCAAAGGACCAAAGTTCAATACTGACAAAACTTCTATAGGTTCTCACTCCGAGTAGCTAGACCACCTAATAACGTAGCTACACATGCAGTACATCAAAATATTTATACTATTTAGAGAGATTAAAGCGGGCAAGAAACTTGGTCTGAAACTTAGGCAAAACTATTAATGTTACTAGAGATAAGTTCATGCCACGACTACACTCGAGATTAGACGCTAGACAGAATCAATTGACTTAATTATACATAGTACGAATTCCCAAACATTTAATAACCTTCACAGATGAATTCGGAGATATGCTAATAACAAAACAACATTACTCGTTCACGACCCACGAGAGAAGATATGGACAGGAGAACGGAAAGACAGCGGATTAGCAATCGATTATGAAATTATCTTAGTAATAGGAGTATGTTAAGGCTGCTATTTTCTTTTCTTTTTTTCAATAACTATACTTTATTTGAGGGCTAACAAAATGCACAAAGTACTTTCCAAAGCTTAGAGCTTGGATATCTCTTTTCATGTGGAGTTAGAAATGGAGATTATTGTTTAAATAGATGGCTAGCCAAAGACTTGTAACTGATTAGTTCAAAATCCCCAAAGTGATCTATGTATCATTTGAAAAACAACTTCTTTTAGCAAGCCGTAGTTTTCAAGACAAAGACGAAAGGAGGATGCTGACTATAGCAGTATTAATAAAGCTCCCTATCGGCCTTAATTCTCAACAAAATCAGTTTTTAAGAAGGAATAAACTTCAAAATAGTTCTTAACAGTCAGCTTCGGACTAAAATAGCAGGACACAATTTGATAAAAAGCTTCGGACTAAAATAGCAGGACACAATTTGATAAAAAACTAGACGGCTGAATGAGAAAATGTTCGTGTTATCAAGACAAAGGCCATTCTAATAACAGAGTTAAAGCCAAAATAATTGTCAAGTTGAAAGGAGTTGGCACTCTCTCTAAGGAAGCATATTGTGATTGTCGAGTTGGGATTTAAAATATCATCTAACAGGATAGATACCACAAATAAGGACAAATTCACAGCTAAAATAAGCCAAGCACATTGACATACATTTTCCATCTAATAATCCCTACATTGATTAAAAAAATTAAGTCCCACTAGCATATCTGACCTCATAGGCTCATTAATAAACCTGACAAGTAGTTACTGGGAGCAACACAATTTATAAATCATTTCTTACTAAGTATAAGATAATTACAATGAATCAATAGTTTTAGGATCCAAGCGGAATTTTGATGAAGCCAAAACCTTGGTAAACAGAGGATTCATTGAAATCATTAACACTTCTTTTTTTAAAAGAATCAAAAAATGCTGACAGTATACATGTTTTTAACAACGTTATATCCTATAAACATTTACCTAGATTGCTCAAACATACCCGCACGAGACTAAAAACCAAATATTTGGAGTAGTACGTTCAAGGCATTAAAAGCAGTACATACAAAGACATTACAAACATTTAAACAAATCACGTGAACGTGGAATATTTAACTTACTAATTAATTCTCGTGAATGTGGTTCAACTAGCTCGGCCAACGCCATTTTTTTAAAACAAAAATTTATCCAAATCTTACTAAACTTAAGGTGCTAACGGAGACACTAGAACACAACCAGCAGTTTTGATGAACTCATGAGAAATTTTCTTATCAAACTAAAAAAAAAATTCAAAATGAGAACACCTGCTCTCCGATTGTTCCATGAAACAGAAGAAAGGAGGAGAGGATTAGAATCAGTGTGAACCGAACAAATGAAATGAACTTGGCAACAAACACATAGTATTTGAATCCAAGCATTACACCAAGTGTGGTGATACATTTAACTTAAATGATCCACAACAACAAAGTTAGGTAATATTATTACTCGCATAAGTAATATTACTACTAATACATTTTCCATGTTATAACTCAGCGTACATTTGTATACCACAATCAGTTAATGAGACAAAAAAGAAAGGCCTCTCTTAATGCGATAAAACGGGGAAGAGGAGGATCAACATTGCGTGTGTCCAAGAGACCAAGTGGGTAGGGTCTAAGGCTAGGGATGTGGATGGTTACAAGCTGTGGTACTCTGGGAGCGACAGGCGTAGGAATCGAGTTGGCATCTTAGTAGATGAAGAGCTTAGAGGTCAGGTAGTGGAGGTGAAGAGGATCAACGATAGGTTGATGACTATTAAGTTGGTCGTTCGGGGGTTTACCCTGAACGTGTGTAGTGCTTATGCGCCGCAAGTGGGATCGGAGGGGGAGGAGAAGATGCGGTTTTGGGAGGCTTTGGAGGAGGTGGTGAGAGGCGTGCCTAGTTCGGAGAAGATTGTTGTAGCAGGAGATTTCAACGGGCACATCGGGGCGCTACCGGGAGGCTTTGGTGACGTGCATGGTGGTTTTGGTTTTGGGGAGAGAAATGAAGAGGGGGCGACCCTACTGGAGTTTGCGAGGGCCTTTGGGCTGGTGGTGGTGAACTCGGGCTTCCCGAAGAAGGACGAGCACCTGATCACCTTTCGAAGCGCGGTAGCCAGGACTCAGATTGACTTTTTGTTGCTTAGGAAAGGGGATAGGGCGTTGTGTAAGGACTGTAAAGTCATCCCGAGTGAGAATCTTTCGACCCAGCATAGGCTCTTGCTTATGGATTTGGGTATAAAGAAGAATAGAAAGAGAAGGACTAAGGAGTGTAGACCGAGAATTAAGTGGGGCGGCCTGACGCCAGTGAATGCGTGGGAGATAGGGGAGAGGTTGGCAGGAATGGGGGTGTGGGAGTGTAGGGGGGACGTGGATAATATGTGGGACAGGGCGGCAAGGTGCATCAGGGAGAATGCAAGTGAGGTGTTGGGTGTTTCTAGGGGCCGGGCCGGGCACCATCGGGGGGATTGGTGGTGGAATGAAGAGGTGGAGAAGAAAGTGGGGACCAAGAAAGGGGCGTATGCTAAGTTGGTGGAAAGTAAGGACGAAGAGGAGAAGCGGGTAAACAGGAAAGAGTACAATCTAGCGAGGAAGGAGGCGAAGTCAGCAATCACGGCAGCTAAGACGGCCGCTTTTGAGAGCTTGTATGCAGGGTTACAGGAGAAAGGAGGGGAGAAAAAGTTGTTTAGACTCGCTAAGGCTAGGGAGAGGAAGGGTCGTGACCTCGATCAGGTGAGGTGCATTAAGGGGGAGGATGGTAGAGTGTTGGTGGAGGACGGCCACATTAAGAAGAGATGGCAGTCGTATTTTCATAGGCTCTTGAATGACGAAGGGGATAGAGCTATTGTGTTAGGGGAACTGGAGCACTCAGAGGAGTGTCGTGATTTTAGCTATTGTAGACGTTTTAAGGTAGAAGAGGTTAGACAGGCTGTCCGCAGGATGCGAAGGGGTAGGGCGACGGGGCCGGATGAGATACCGGTGGAGTTTTGGAAGTTTGTTGGAGAGGTTGGTGTAAGGTGGTTGAATGGATTATTTAATGAAATCTTCAGGACGGCAAAGATGCTCGAGGCGTGGAGGTGGAGTACCATGGTCCCTCTCTATAAGAATAAGGGGGACATTCAGAGTTGCAATAACTATAGGGGGATTAAGTTATTAAGTCACTCTATGAAGATCTGGGAGAGAGTGGTTGAGGTGAGGCTGAGACGGATAGTGTCTATTTCGGAAAACCAGTTCGGATTTATGCCCGACCGCTCGACGACGGAGGCAATCCACCTAGTGTGGAGGTTGGTGGAGCAGTATAGGGAGAGGAAGAAGGATCTGCACATGGTGTTTATCGACCTGGAAAAGGCATACGACAAAGTCCCCAGGGAGGTGCTTTGGAGATGCTTGGAGGTGAGTGGAGTACCGCTGGCATATACCAGAGTAATTAAGGATATGTATGATGGAGCGAAAACCCAGGTGAGGACGGCGGGAGGAGACTCAGAGCATTTCACTGTCCTGACAGAATTGCATCAGGGATCTACTCTTAGTCCCTTTTTGTTTGCGTTGGTGATGAATGTGTTGACGCGGCGCATTCAAGGGGAGGTGCCGTGGTGTATGCTTTTTGCAGACGATGTAGTTCTAATTGATGAGACTCGAGGGGGTGTGAATGACAAATTAGAGGTGTGGAGGCAAACTCTTGAGTCTAAAGGGTTCAGGGTGAGCAGAAGCAAGACAGAGTATGTGGAATGCAAGTTTGATGACGTGAGGCGGGAGAATGAGGTAGTAGTGAAGCTGGAAGCACAGGAGGTATGTAAGAGGGATAAGTTCAAGTATCTTGGGTCCGTGATCCAGAGTAACGGTGAGATTGACGAGGATGTCTCGCACCGTATTGGGGCGGGATGGATGAAGTAGAAACTCGCGTCGGGGGTGCTGTGTGATAAGAAGGTGCTGCCCAAGCTTAAAGGCAAATTCTACAGGGTGGTAGTCCGTCTGGACTTGTTGTATGGAGTGGAGTGTTGGCCAGTTAAGAACTCCCACATTCAAAAAATGAAGGTGGCAGAAATGCGGATGTTGCGCTGGATGTGTGGACTGACTAGAGGAGATAGAGTTCGGAATGAGACTATCCGGAAGAAGGTTGGTATGACTTCAGTGGAGTGCAAGATGCGGAAAGCACGATTGAGATGGTTCGGACACGTGAAGAGGAGGGGCATGGATGCCCCAGTCCGTAGGTGTGAGAGGCTAGCGTTGGATGGTTTTAGGTGGGGTAGGGGTAGGCCGAAGAAGTACTGGGGTGAGGTGATTAGGTGGGACATGGAACAGTTACAGCTCACCGAGGACATGACCCTAGATAGAAAGGTCTGGAGGGCGCGAATTTCGGCAGAGGATTAGGGCCAGTTTGAGTCGCTAGTGTAGGGAATTACTTGGTGGGGGTTTTATTCCTGCTATGATTCCGTGTTCTGTGTTCCATGTTTTATTACGAATCTGTGTGCTTTCCTCTGCTTTCCTCTATTTTATATTACTTATGGGTGCCGTATTTATGTTATGTAATCTGCTTCTGTGCTTTACTATGTGTTTGTGTGGTATCTCGTGCCTTGAGCCAGGGGTCTATCGGAAACAACCTTTCTACTTCATCAGAGGTAGAGGTATGAACTGCGTACATCTTACCCCCCCAGACCCCACTAGGTGGGAATACACTGGGTTTGTTGTTGTTGTTGTTGAGTGTAACGACCCGAGACTACCCCCTAGTCGTCACAAAGTGCTTAGGACAACAAGTGATTCCAAGCCAACCCTCCTAATGGTATAACTCATGAGAAACTGAATAAAATACATAAGTCTGAAAGAAATAAGCGGAAGATACATCTTTTCTGAATATGATCAAAACAAACTATATTAAAATGATTACAACTATGATTATACAAGATAAAAATTGGAATCAAATACATCAACTTCTACTGACTTTCTACGAAGCCTCTACTAGTATTGACTATAGGTAGCCGAGACGTGACTCCAACTACCACTAATTAATACATATGAGAAGAAAGTGAGGTACATGAATAACATCTAACTGAAGTCCCCGAAGTAGGAAAACTCATCACCTGCTGACTGGAATTCGTAATTGTCTGATCGTGATATATGTACCAAAACTGAACTTGTACCTACATTATTAAACAATGAACCACATAGATGTATATGTGGATCAGTACTTTTGGAATGTACTAAGCATGTAGGGGTGAATACACGAGTAAAAAGTAACTCAATTGTTCATATAGCTTGTAAAGAATGCATGCTAGGTGTAAATGACACACATTGGCTGGAATAACTGAAAGTTGAAAATCCTAAATCATGAATGATAAATCATACTGCATAAATCTTGTGAGTCATAACACTTAGTTCTAAAAGTTGTACTTTTACTCTTTCTACTAGTGGAATAAGTAGAACTGGAGTTAAGTATGTTTTCAAATCGTGCAAGCTAAGTGTAAAAGGACTCACCTTTGTATTTGTAAATTAAAAGCTGAAATATCATAGCTAATGACTTATGTAAAAAATATCTAAATAAAATCGTGAGCCTTTACACTTAGTTTCTAAAAGCTTTTCTGTTGTTCTGTTCTGTTAGAGAGGTTCTTCTAACTGACATACACCATGTGAGCTATCATGATTTCCAACGTAATATTCTCCTAAGGGAAAAGCCTCACGTTGGGGAGAGGTGTCATACTCTTGCCAAGTATTATAATCCGAGCTAAGTGATTACAATCTATATCTGCATCCACATAAATGGGAATAATCAGATAATCTGAACCTATGTTGGCTCATAGTTCTAGGGCATGTGAACTGAGACACATACCCAACTTGGTGCTAAATACTATTCCCTCAATTATATGCTCATTCTGTGGGAAATCCACCTTAAAGTAGCATAAGGTTTTATAATGAAAACCAGTTATCCATCAATCTATTTTAAACTATAATCAAAACTAATCTGTGTGGATTCCATATCTTAACTGAGGATCAAAAGATCAAATCTTGCTTAAGAATCTGAATACATGGTTATCAAAGAATCCTCAAATATCATCTTTCTTGAAATATCAAGAACAAAACTTAGGGCTTACAATCCGTACTTGGAAATCATGTAAAATCACAATAAACTTCATGCTCAACAATAATAATCTTAAAACGCTTTAACAATTCAAGTCAAGATAATGAAATCAAAATCACTATGTCATGATTAAAGCTCAATTGCAAATCTTTAATCAATGTCTCAAATCATACTCATAGTGTTCAGATCATGAAAGAGAATTCTTTAAATCAAGATTACTATGCAATTTCATACTTCAATCACTTTATAAATCCATAAACTCAAAACAGGATACTTTGGGTATGAACCTTAGTTGTAAATTATGTAAATTCATGTAAATTCAACTTTTAAAACTAGTTTTGGGCACAAGAATGAAAGGAGAATCCTTGTACATAACCCTATATACCTTATTAGACTTGATTTGATGTAGAAAGATTGACTTTGAAACCCTAGGAGATGATCTTAAAAGCTTTTCTTGATAGTCTTGGATTAGAAAGCTTGGGTTCTTGATTTTCTTGAAGAAGATTTGATGGAGTTCTTGGTGTTCTTGAGGGGGCTAGAGTTTTCTTTGGAGAGAAAAGAATGAATAATGATGTAACTAATGCTTTAAGGGATTTAATTAGCTGTTATGGATGATTTAGGGTGGAGGAAAGGAATTATTTGCCCTTACAAATGTGGAAATAGAAACTGAAAACAGGTGCGTACGACGGAGCACACGTCATGGGCTAATCGCGCGACCTCACTGCCTCTCTTATGAAAATAGCTATAACTTTTTGCTTAGGTTCGGATTAAGGCAAAATTGGTATCGTTGGAAAGCTGATTCAATTATATACAAGTTGGTGGGTCTTGAGCTGCAAAATTATATGCATATAAAAGGTATACATGTTCAAAGTAGACACTTATAAAATCAAATACTAAACTTTGAAAGAATCAAAGGCTCTTAACTCAACTTTGTTCTAAGTGAATTCTATGAACATCTTTCACTTCGATATAAATTCATAAACTAGGATAATGATCATGAGCTTATATTCACATGAGAATCATTTGGATTAGAGCTTACACACATAGGAACAACAGTTAGAATTCTAGCATGAAAATACAGGGTATTACATTATTTCCCCCTTGGAATCATTCGTCCTCGAATGATGGATAGGAACTTGTTGAAGCTTTAGAGGCATGAAATAATGTGGATATGATGTGTCTTCACAAAAAGGATATAACTGAGCTGAAATATTAAAACTTCTATCATAAAACTGAATTCTGAGCTGATTTGCCTTTACTTACTATATGGAGCTGATTCATGTGAGAATTTAGAATTTGCTTGAAGTGTTCATGATACAATCATACATATAGAACTGCAAAGTGATAAATTATACAGGCATAAATCATGAGACAACGAGACTAAGATCATACAATGGGTATTACACTATTTGAGCTGGAGTACTTGAAAAACTAAGATCATTCACTGAACACTTATGAACTGAATCACGACTAAATAGCTGAATATGAAATTGATACCTGGTGCATGGACTAAACTGAATTCATAATTTACATAAATGGAACATCTTACCTCATAGAATGGCCATACTAGTAAAACTTTGGGTAGTAAGACTAAATGGGAAGTTGGAAATCAATAGGAGCTTATCTGCTTGATTGCTAAAATGGATCACAGGCTATACTGAATCATACTGAAAGCTTTTACTAAACGAGAGTATTTCTTCAACACTTTTTCTAAGAAGTTATATTAAAATTAGAGAGTAAAGGATCATGGGCATGTCTGAGAAAGACATCTGACTAAGGAATTACAACATTGATACAACTCTATAGCATGGAACATAGACATATAAATCATAAGCTAGTATAGAATTATTAGGCCTTAGGCAATGCAACTTCTTACTTTCAAGCTTAGCAACACTTCTCAAATACCCCCTCAACCATACTATTTCCCTTAAATACCATATTCATTTGATTCAACTTATAATTCTTACATGGGCATTGATAAATCCATCTACTAAAGTCTAAACTAAACTAAAATCTCTCACCATGATCAAGCCTAACTCAAAATCACAATATACAACACACTACACCATAATACTAGTCTAAACCACATGATTCAATCTTCTATGTCTCTTTTAGAGCTCATACCCTAAGCATAACATGCCTTACCACTTTAATGACTAACTCAAAACTTTTACCATGAATCCATTAACGCATATTCCATTCGACCACTTACATCCCAATATAGCATTCAAGCCTATCTCTATAAGCAAACACCCATAAAGGCATACTTTTTATATTCTCTAAACCTCTATCAATAATAACTTTCTTGCACTATTCTCAAGAAGACACACTCAGAAGACACACTCAGAATTCTCAACTAACTATGACATATATAAAAGATTTACCTCCATATTCCTTCATTTTTTATCCTTAGAAAAAGCATAAATAATCTTTCTTAATGAGGGTTATCAAAGTTTAGGAATAACAATCAGTATAGGGATCTAGGATTTAAGTTCTAGGGTATTGTGAACAGTGGTGGCACTAATTCTCTTTGCTAAAAATATGGTAGGAATTATTAGGATGTGTGAAGAGCTGACAGTGATGTATGTTTTGGATGTGGCAATCCAGGCCACAGGTTCAGAGAGTGTTGATTAGTTGCTCAGAAGGGAAGGAACTTACACCAACAGGGTCAGTCCAACCAGTCATCAGCTCCAGCAAGTCGCCAGACTCAGCAGGGTGCTACTTCCGGTGCCACCAGTGGACAACGTCAAAATAGGCTTTATGCACTTTAGTCCTGATAGGATCAGAAAAGTTCTCCTGATGTAGTTACAGGTACGCTATAGGTCTTTCACCTCTATGTTTATTATTTATTAGACCCCAGAGCTTTGCGTTCTTTTGTAACCCCTATATAACTATTAATTTCAGTGTTAGTCTCAATTTTTTAGTAGAACGCTTCTCAGTGTCTTCCCTAGTAGGTGTCTCTATTGTATCCAGGTATATAGGAACTGTTCGGTCATAATATCCTAGAAATTCACCTCAGTTGGCCTCATAAAGTTAAAGATAAATGATTTTGATGTCATTCTTGACATGGATTGGCGCCACTCATGTTATACTACAATTGATTACAAAAATAGAATTATTCAATTTTAGTTTCCCAATGAACCAGTCATTGAATGAAAGGGTAGTACTTCAACGCTTATGGATCAAATTGTTTCATGCCTTAAGGCAAGAAAATGATTTCCAAGGGTTGTGTTTACCATCTTGTTCAAGTCAAAGACTCTAATTCTAAGGCCCCAAGTATCGAGTAAGTTTTAGTAGTAAGGAAATTTCTAGATGTGTTCCCTGAATATCTCCTCGAAGTTCCTCCCGAAAGGAAAATTGACTTCGAAATAGACAGCCTTCAAGATACATAGGCAATCTCTACTCTGCCATACAGAATGTCTCCATCAGAGCTTAAGGAGCTGAAAGAATAGTTGAAAGATCCCTTAGATAAAGGATTCATCAAGCCTAGTGTTTTCCCCATGGGGCGCTCTAGTCTTTTTCGTGTGAAAGAAAGATAGTTCTCTCAGAATGTGCATTGATTACCGTCAGTTGAACAAAATCACAATCCAGAATAAGTATCCATTTCCCAGGATTGATGACTTGTTGACCAACTTTAGGGTGCCGTTAGATAGACCTCAGATCCGGATATCATCAACTCAGATTTAGAGAATATGGCATTCCAAAAATAGCTTTCAGAACCAGATAGGGTCACTTCGAATTCTTAGTTATGTATTTTGGACTAACGAATGCCCCAAAAACTTTCATAAAATTGATGAACCGAGTGTTTAAGCAGTACTTGGACATGTTTGTCATAGTTTTTATTGATGATATTCTTGTTTACTCTCGTAGTGAAAATTATCATGCAGACCATCTCAAAATCATATTACAGACTCTTAGATCCCATCAATTGTTCGCCAAATTTAGTAAGTGCAAATTTTGGCTAAGATCAGTAGCTTTCCTTGGTCATATTATTTCCGGTGATGGTATTGGAGTTGACCCTCAAAAGACTGAAACATTGAGCAACTAGCCTAGACCTATTTCTCCATCTAATATCAAGAGTTTATTGGGTTTAGCTGACTATTACAGATGGTTTGTTGAAGGGCTATAGTCTATTTCATCCTCCATGTCTCGATTGAATTAGAAGAAAGTTAAGTTTAAGTGGTTAGATTCTTATGAGAAGAGTTTTTTAGGAGTTGAAGACTCGATTCACCTCAACCCAAGTTTTGACCTTTCCAGATAGTTCAGATGGGTTTGTTATTTATTGTGATGCTTCTAGAGTTGGTTTGGGTTATATTTTGATGTAAAGAGGTAAGGTCATATTCTATGCCTTGATGTAGAGAGGTAAGGTCATAGCTTATGCCTCTAGATAGCTTAAACCCCATGAAAAGATTATCTTAACCATGATCTTGAGTTACCAGTTATTATGTTTGCCTTAAAAATTTGAAGAAATTATCTTTATGGGGTGCATGTTGATGTGTTCACGAATCACAAAAGCTTGCAGTATGTGTTTTTGTAGAAAGATTTGAATCTTCGCCAGAGAAGTTGGTTGAATTTATTGAAACATTATGATATAAGTGTTTTGTATCATATGGGAATGGACAATATAGTGGTAGATACATTTAGTAGATTGTCTATGGGTAGTGTTGCTCATGTAGGGGATGATAAAAAGAAGGTAGTCAGGGAGGTTCATTAGCTTGCTAGATTAGGTGTGCGGTTACTAGATTCAGCTGAGGGTAGTGTATAGGTTTAGAGTAGTTTGGAATCTTCTTTGGTTGGCGAAGTGAAGGAAAAGCAAGATAGGTATTCCAGCCTAGTTAAGTTGAAGGAGTCAGTCAGAGTTTAGAAAGTAGAGGTTTTCTCCCAAGGGTGAGATGGTGTGTTGTGAAGTTAATATAGGCTGTGTGTCCTGTTAGTGAAGTTAATATAGGCTATGTGTCCTGTGTATTAATGGTTTGAGCCAGTGTATTTTGGTAGAAGCACAGGGTGCACATTGTTCTATTCACTTAGGAGCCACTAAGATGTAACGTGATTTGCTAGAAATCTATTGGTGAAGTGGCATAAAGAGAGATATTGCATAGTTTGTAGCTAAGTATCCTAATTATCAGTAGGTTAAGGTTGAGCACTAGAGGCCTATTGGCATGATGCATAAGTTCAGCATTCCCATTTGGAAGTAGGAAGAAGTGAATATGGACTTTGTGACAGGGTTGCCCCACACACGTCGTCAGTGATTCGATATGGGTTATTGTAGATAGAATAACCAAATCAACTCATTTCTTGCCAGTTCATACTTACTTTTTAGTAGAGGATTATGCCAAGCTCTATATTAGAGAGTTGGTTAGGTTGCATAGAGTCCTATTGTCTATCATTTAAGATAGAGGTACCCAATTTACCTCTCATTTTTCAAAGCTTTTCAAAAGGGTCTCGGTACCCAAGTTCATCTCAGTACCACTTTTTATCCCCAGACAGATGGTAAGACAGAGAGGACTATTCAGAACCTAAAGGATATATTTAGGGCATGTGTTATTGATTTCAAGGATGGTTGGGATGATCACCATCCTTTGGTCGAGTTTGCCTATAATAACAGTTATCATTCTAGTATTAAGATGGCTTCATTTGAGGATGTCTATAGAAGGAGGTATAGATCTCCTATTTGTTGGTTTGAGGTAGGTGAGACCATGTTGATAGGGACAGACTCAGTATTTGATGCGATAGATAAGGTTCAGTCAATCAGGGAGAGGCTTAAGACAACCCAAAGTCATCAGAAATCTAATGCAGTTAATCAGTATATTATTTAGTACTCACAACAGGTATCATCTCATGGGTTAACTTGTGATCACTTGTGATCGTAAACACCGTTATCACAACTAGGATCTATCCTCTAATCATAACAAACGTAATTAAAATGGATAGGATCTACTCTTACAACTATTCATGAAATCATATCAGACTTGCATCGAAATGTAAAAGAATTCAAAATGAGAACAAACAAGAACCCATATACACATATCTACAGAACCATGTATTCATGAAACGACTTTTAAATTTATGACTACATTTCATTCAATATACCTAAAATACAACAACACCACCAACACCGGAGTAAATCCCATACTCGACAAAATCTAAATATATAAAGGAAAGGAAAAGAAAATGAAATGAAAATGGGACAGATTCACACCTTTTTTTGGTAAAACAAAAGTAGAGCTATGACGACAAGGGTTTTCCAACGGCGAATTCAACTCCGAGGATTCTGAACGTTTGCACTCTAATTTTGTTCTATTTTCACTCATTTTTGACATTATTTCCAGTCTTTCCTCAATTGTCCAACCTTGTACTCACTCTGATTTCTTCTTTCTCTTCCTTTTCTAACCTCTTTCAATCCCATCTTTATCTGACCCAAAGGAATGACAGAAGCCCCCTATTATAGGCATATTTTAGAGTGTGTAAGCTTCTCAAAGGGGCTTCAAATTGTATTAAAATCTTTTTCATATTGATTTAGAGAAGAAAATCGATTAGACAGACCTTATCCCAACAATGGATTTTCTCCTCTCCTTCAAGTTAACAGTGGAAAAGGTGAGAATTTTATGACCTAAATAGCCAAAGAAAATAGGAAAAGAGGAGGGATTTATGTTGATAAATCAAAATTTCATGGATTTGAGGAAAGGTAGATGGGTCGCACAGGGGAGCAGTTAAAGTTTGTCTGGGAAGGGTCTGATTAGGGTGTTGAATCAAGGAAGATGGTGAGTTGAAGAAGAATTGAGACGTACTGAGATAAATCCGTATTTGGGGATGCTTTTTTTGACTAAAAATTACACCGTTCGATCGTTTGATCTGACGGTCCAGATTTAGTTTAAGAAATAATAATAATAATAAATTTTATATATATATATATATATATATATATATATATATATATATAACTAGAAAATTTAGGACCCGTGGATTAGAAAAGAATCAATGGATTGGATTATTTGTGTTTTTTAAATAGAATTGTATTTCTTAGACTGAAATTTGTGAATAAAAATTGAGTTTGAGTAAAATAAAGAATTGAAACTGAGTGTAATACCCCATACTTTTCTTAGATTAAATTTGTTCCTAGAATGTTAAAAGATAGATTCCAAAATGGATAATATTTATTCCATGTGGAATTTTTAAGATTTTGACTTTTGTTGTGTGAGAAATTGAATAAGCTTTCCTTAGATACCAAATTCGCCTAATTTCGACACTCGGTGAAGGAGTTATGACATTTTTAAGTTGACAGTGTCCCCTGAGCAACCACCGTGTCATGGTGAAGGACAATTTCATAATTTTCAATTCCAGTGGACCTTCGTGATATTGGCGCATCGCGGAGAGGTCCAAATTTCCAATTATCAATTTTCAGTAGCTCAACGCGATGGTGGCGCGTCGCGCCAGTATCCAAAATAGTAAAAACTATAGGGCACCACGATAGCTCCGTATCGCGGAGATTGCCCAGTTCCCACTCGTCCTTTTCCAGGGAGCCACCGCTATTGTGGCACGTTGCGGTGGCCAACCAAATCGGAAAAAATATTACGTTTTTCAGTTCCAACTTAAAGTTTAAAAAGGGCATTTTGGTCAATTTTCAAGGCCCCCAATCCGTCCAAACATAAGTTTTAAGCTTATTCTAAGCACTTTATGCTCATTATTCACCATTCTCTTCAAAAGCAAAACCCTAGAAACCAAAAGCCCCTTCTCTAAGAAATCAAACTCCACCATAGATTCTCCAAGAAAGCTTTAGATTGAAGATTCTCAAGACAAGATAGTCAAGATCTCATCTTCAAGAACTCAATTAGGAATCAATATTTCAAGATTCTTCATCCAATCTTCAATCAAGGTATGTGGGATTTGAACAAGAATAATTCTTTCATCCTTGTGCCCAAAACTTTATTTTAACTATAAATTTACTGCAATTCATGTGATTTTCCATGAAATTTAAGTTAGGGTTTATGCCCATTATTGTTATTTACAAGTTTATGATATTTCCATTGATTTAGAAATTGAATTACATTATTTTGTTCATATCTCCATGCATATTGCTGAAATTTCCAGATTTTGAGTTGTTTTATCAATATTGACATTATCAAGCATGATTATTATGATGATTTAACATGAAATTGAAGCATCGATTACTATCCCAAGATTTAATATTATTATTTCAAGAAAGATGATGCTTTAAGCATCTTATGAATAGATTATTCTCAATTTTCAGAGAAATCTTTGATCTTTTGATTATTGGTTTAGCTTTGGAATCCACTATAGATTATTATAGTTTACAGAACTCAGATTTACTCAGATAAATGCATAACTAGTTTTAATATGAATTCTTATGCTAGTTTTAAAAAGTGGATTTCGGATGGTTTGAGCATACAGATTTAAGAGGGAGTAGTATTTAGCATCGAGTCGGAAGTGTGGGATTAGCGTGCCCTATCTTCCACAGAACTACGAGCCAACGTAGGTACAAATTCAGATTATTCCCATTTATATGGATGGCAAATTTAGCTTGTGATCGATCACCTGAATTAGGTTATACTCCCTGGCAAGAGTATGACACCTCTCCCCAATGTGAGGTTTCCTCCTTAGAAGGTTAAGACGTTGGAATCCATGTAGCTCACATGGTTTATGTCGGTTAAGAGAACCTCCCTAACAGTAAAAGCTTTAAGAACAGTTTTAAAGTATCTCCCTAATAGTAAGGAATTTCAGAAAAAGATTTATAGAAAAAGCTTTTAGAAAAACTAAGTTTGAAGGCTCACGAGTTTTACTCAGATTATGCCTTACATAAAGATATTAGCTACATACTTCAGCTTTTAGATTTCATTACTTCTGATGTTCCAGCTTATGTGAGTCATTTACAATTAGCATGCATTGTTTTATAAATTATGATGATGAGATAATATTTTACTTATGCATTTCACCCCCATATACTCAGTACATCCTCAAAGTACTGATCCACATATATGTCTATGTGCTATATTGTCTTATAATGTAGGTATCAGTTCAGTTGTAGCATGCATACCGTATTCAGAAAATTTGCAGATTCCAGCCAGCAGATGACGAGTCCTTCTATTTTGGGGACTTAAGTTATATGTTATTTATGTATTTTTTCTCTCCCATGTATTGATTAGTGATAGTTGGAGTCGCGTTCGAGCTATCTATAGTCAGTATAGTAGAAGTTTCACAGATGTCAATTAGAGTTAGTTATGTATTTTCAGTCCCTCTTTCAGACTTTATCAAAATGTAAAAGTTGTACTGATATTGTATTTTCCCCATATTCCATAATTATTATTTTTCTGCACACTAAACTCAGTCATTTTATGTATATCATTCAGTTGGTTATGAGTTATGCTAGTAGAAGGGTTAGCTTGGGATCACTTGTGGTCCTAAGCACTATGTGACATCTAGGAATAGATTTTTGGGGCGTTACACTGAGTTATTGCTGGCCCAAATGCTCTTTTTCTTTCAAAGGTAATTTCATCGACACTTCTTATTACCCTAAAAATTATTTTTGATATAACGTATATAAATTATATAAATAATTTAGTATACGCGTCTGATTTAATAATTTGAAACTTTATTTTTTATAGTATTAACAATATACATATATAAATAGATAAAAACATATACATTAAATTATGTATAATATTATAATAAAATACACCCATACACATATAATAAGGACATATATATTATGAGAATATATAGTTGCAATATCATCTGAAAAATAAAATTAAAAAATGCGATTATCAAAAGGATATTTTGTAATTTTGATTATAAAAATATTTTACCATATGATAGGAAAATAAATATTCTCTTTTTATTATTTTTAATATTCACAGAAATAAAAATACGAATTTATTTTAAAAAATTATTTGAGGTCAAGAAGCATCAGAAAAATGGCGAGCCAAAATTGGGTGTCAATATCTTGCACTAGGAAGTTTTTGGGAAATCCTAATCTGGTCCAACATAGGCATGTTCTTAAGAAGGAGATGTCTCCTCTCCATCAGCTCTACTTTGATGTAGTCCACAAAATTATAATACCCCTAAAGGAGAGGAGAACTGAGGCTAACTATCTTTATCTGACTATAATGGAGTTGATTCATACAAAGGTGAAAACCAATCTTCCGAGCCTATCATCAAGCTTATGCAGAGGACACTCTTGAGGGATGACAAAAAGGCACATACACTGGCTTATAGATTTTGGTTAGCATCCATCTTTGTCGATTTTGATATGCCTCTTCAGGTTTGGTCTCTCTAAGTTACAAAGGAAATACTTGGGAGACTGAACCATGCTGCTCTACCTATTTCTATGAGACAGACAGACACACCAATACAGTGGTTGATGAATGAGTTAGATGATGCTCTGTCTGAGTTAGATGAAGTCAAAGCCACCCATGCTCTTGAAAGAGAAGGACTTCAAGGTCAAATCCAGGCACTGGAAGCTGATCTTACCAGAGAAAGGTCTGAGAATACTGAGATCATTTGCAAACTCACTAAGTTGATATGACCTATTCCATCTACCTCTTTAACCTTGTTCTCTAGAGCCCTAGGATTTTATCTATTTTGTTGCTCTCTTGTCTCCAGTGCCTAGAATTCTTTATATGCTTTCTTTTTTGGTTCTTGATTGTAGATCTTTTCATGTTATATCAATGAAATCTCCTTTTGCCTATGCTTAATCTTTTAATGTATTGACTACTACATTGCTTTCTTATTTTGTTCTTATATTGTTTGTCTTGGTGATAGCCCAGTGGCCATGATTTGAGTAGCATTGTACTTATATAATTTCAGGTTGGTTACTTTTCAATGATGCCAAAAGGAGGAAGACTTGAGGTATGCAATTTTTATAACTCATAACTAACCTGTTTCTTATTAAAAAGTTCATGACTTAATTCCTATAGGAAAAGACAGTAGTTGCATAATGGCAGAAATTTGTCATCACCAAAAAGGGGGAATTTGTTGGGATGGTTTTGGTGATTGACATGAAAAATGAAACATGTTAGTTGAATTGGTCCATTGAACTGAGGTGCAGAGTCAAGGTAACACAAGTTAATCACTAAAAGATAAAGACAAGACAAGAATTCTTGAGATCAGGACTTGATAAAATCGTAATGATTGATCACATGTGAAATAAAAGTTGTGTTTGAGTACAACACTTGAAAATAAGTTAAAGAGTGTTTCACTCAGATGAGGAAATTAACCTGAAGAAAGACGTTGAATTAACATCAAACTCTGATGAATTGAAGAGTCCTATAAAAATAGAAGACTGATGGCATAAATGACTCTTTGAAGAGTTATTATTAAATAGAGCAAGTGACACTGATAGTCACTCATGCATTTATAAAGATAGCAACCATCGACAAATTATCTCTGCAGTTCCAAAGATTGAAGGATCATAGTTGAACCTGTTGCTATTACTTAGAGTTAGAAGTCTTAGACTTTATGTATTAGGTTGGTTCTTGAGTTGCACTGTTTATCTACTTCTAGTCTCAGTGAAGTATAAACTAAGTTAGGATTATTGTCTTCAAGTTGAGGAACTCAAAGATTTGGAGAACACACACCTTAGGAAGGTATGTATTTTGTAGAAGTAGGAATTAGAAGTTTATAAGTCCTAGTATACAAGAGTCCTATAGTTTGTTGATTGTTTAGGCTCAAGTGATTTAGTGGAGTTGGGGTTAAATCTTGTAAAGGTACATGTCATGTCTTTTTACACCTCTTTGAGCCAAGTGTTTTCCATATGAAAATTCATTGTGTTATTTACTTACTATTTAGCTAGTTTTAAACACGTTAGTCAACCCGTTTCATCGATAGTCAATAACTAGGCTAAAATAAGGTAATAAATAGAGCACATACTCTAACAAACACCTTAGCATGAAAGCAAATTAGACTTGTGAAATAAACCATGATAAATGAGTATGTACTTTGGAGTTTGGGCTAGTGCAATTTTGACTTTAAATGTTGCTATACAAGTAGTATATTTTAAATCATTTTAGTACTACTTTGTCAATAGTTAAGATGCACTTTATATCTTTCTTTACTGTTTTAATTGACTGTATCCATGTTACAAAGTGAATATGTAATTAAACGTGTTTCAAATGAGGGTTGACTCTATTCTCACTCTTAACTCTCTATCTACACTCTTGGCAACTGGAATTTAAACTGCCTCTCCTTTCACCTCCCTTCAAAAATCTCCACCATCACTCAAACACCTTCATCCCTACAAAAAACACAACTAAGGACAAAATGATCTGGGAAAAAAGTCAAAATGGCATCTTCTTTTTCAAGTCAGCCCATCAATCCCTTACTACTAGCTGCAGGCTACTCCTATCTCCAGAAACAAGAACTTTTAATGGATATAGACTCTTCCATATTGAAAGCCTGAGGGTTGCACCACACAGTGAGGGACCAGGTCCCTCAAAGTCAATCACATGCAAAATATAGTAAAGTAACCAGGAACCCAAAGACAGTGCAGGAAGAATAAAAATGCAAGATTTTAACATGGAAATCCCCTTTGCTCAAGGAAGGGAAAAACCAGAGCTTGCCCTCACAAGCACCTCAAAATCCACTATAATCAAACTCTTGATTACAACCTTCAATAAACCTAACTGCAGGTTCCTTTCTTTTGCAATAACTCTACTACAAGCTCCTTTTAATAACTCTGCCAAGGACCATCTATACTGATTAACTCTAATCAGTATCAAACTTAGGCAACTCTACCTAAGAAATCTCTACTCAAAGAGAAAAGTTCATTACTCTTATAACACGATTAATTTGTTTACAAATTAGACTCACTCAAGAACAATTTCTATTTAAGCATGCATAAACAACTAAAAACTTGAGCAGTGTTGAAATGGGGTTTTTTCTACCTCTCTTCACTCTTTTTTGAATTTGCAAAAAACCATTTGATGAAGAAGAATCTTTTTCTTTTTATAGATGAGTGATGATTTGGTGCTGAAATATCATTGAACCAGGTGTCTTATTCAGTATAAGTAGCATCTGCAATTTTGTTAGACAAGAAGACAAATCTATGGAGACACGCATGCCAACTGTATTATACCAAGAATATCCAGGCACCTAGTCCTTTGCAGTTAGCTGCTCATCATCAAAACTTTATATATAAATTTCCCCCCTTTTTGATGATGGCAAACCAACAATACAACTTTGAGAATATCCATCATATTTAATTAGTGTGATTACCACTATGAATATGAATGTTCCCCCTATTATAATGCTTCCACCATTATGAAACACAGGGACTTGGTCCCTTGTTTTCATTTACACCAAAAACTCTGAGCACATGTTTGCTTCCCCCTGTCACTGTGCCCTTACTATACTTCCCCCTATCAGCATGCACCACATGATCACATATATACATACCTAGTCCTTACACATGAAGTTGCATTCCCCCTTTTGGCATCATTGAAAATAATTAACAGTAAACTAAGAGTAAAGATAAGTATAGGCCAATTAACTCATTGCCACTAGGGCAACACTAACATGAAGAACAACTTTACAATAGTGGAAATAGATGAGGCCCACGAATAAAAATTCATTCATAATTATTTAGGATAAGTACCATTATAATATACCAAAAAGAAATTATAAAACTACAGTTTGCAAAGGCCACACAGGAATCATGAACTAGAAACTGACATAGAATTGAACACGGAGGATAGAACTCAAGAAGAGGGAGGCTTTGGGGAGAGGGCTTTTAGCAACATATTCACTCTAGCAGCCTCATCAACATGAATATCCAATAACTGTTTGGTAAGGTTTTTTGCTTATGCATTCATGTCTTGAACCTCACTAGTAAGTTTTACAACCTTGATCTTGAGCTTGGGTTTTTCTGTTGCAAGTTCTTCAGAGGCACCTGATCCTTCTAAAGACAACCTTTGATTTTGTAGTTTCAGATGTAATATTTTGGTGTCCTTTGCTACTAGTACAATCCTCAACTTCTCTATTTCTTTGGTTAAAATTTCTTGAGCAACCAACATTTCTGATACTTGGGATACAGTTCTAACTTTTCCTTCTATAGATTTATTTTGTACCAATGTTGTCACACTAAATCTTTGTTTGACAGTTCCTGGGGTCCCTTTAGTTCCAACCACTCCAAAATGTTGAAATACTTTGTTCAGGAAATATCCATAGGGCATACCATGTTTTCCTTCCATCTTATAAGTCACCTTGTGCATATGCTCTATCATTAGAGTAGGAAGGTTTATCATCTCAAACTTACTCAAACATTCAATCATAAATAGATCAACTGCAGAAGCTATAGTTTTTTTCTCTGACCTTGGCAAGATGACCTTGTTTATGAACTCAAACACCAACTGGAAATCACTTGTGCGAAACTTCTTTCTCACCCCTACTAGAGAAGTCCCTCCTACCTTGGAAATATTAACCATGAATTCAGTTGGGGGTTGTTGGTTCTCAATAGCTTTTACCCCAATACTAGGCACATCCAAAATCTTTTCCAGTATTTCTTCATCCAGCTTAAGAAGCTTTCCCTGCACCTGTGCAGTCAAACTCAAACCATCATTTGAGAATGCTATGTAATAGTAGAATTCTCTTACTTCACGTTCAAAGACAATGGGAGTTGGTTCTTCTAACAAATACAACCAACCTTGATGCCTCACATATTCTACCGGTTCTACCATTCTGGGCTTCTCATAAATCTTTGGATCAAAAACTCTTCCTGTAGCGACCCAGACTAACGGACCATGCGTGCAGCTACATTATTCTAAGTAGCTAGGAGAACCCTTATTACCCAGCTAAAAATATGTGGAAGACTTCTATTTTTAAGGAAATATAAAGTAAATTAAATACTAATAAAATAAACTTTTTCAAAAACTTACTACAAATGTCCTTCACTATCCCAAGACTTGGCTAGACATGTACAGGAGCTATCTACTACAACATAGACTGATAATAAAATAAATAATACAAAGACTCTAACATTTGCCAGGAAGAAAGTGCAGAAGTTAATGCTGAATATCGTCATCCATCTAGTAACTGCAACTAACCTGCATTCAGTCTACACTCCAAGAAGAAATGTAGAAGAGGGTCAGTACGACCACATGTACTGGTAGGCATCATCGACCGACCGTGTTAGTCCATATAATCATAAAATAGAATTAAGTAAATTAAATCAAGACATCTTAAATGGAATATAATAGATTGTAATAATATTATTACTTTACCTATGTAAGTTACAACATCCCACTACTCTTCCAACTCCATCAATATTATATTCCCTACTAACATACTCTAGCCTCATTAATTCACACCATCAACCACAATCCAATTCTAACACAATACTATTTCTCTTTACTCACCTTATCTTTTTTATCACTCATATTCATAGAAAATCGTAATCATAGACAACCCACACTAAATTCTCAGGCTAACAACCAAATGTTCTCATATAATATTAAAGAATGATAACTAGCTATTCTGGTAAGCTACAACTAAAACACGTACAAATAAAGCAAGTCAACCAACATATAGGTAAGTACAAAGTTTAGGTAAGTACAAAGTTTCACTTCTTCAAATATATATCACACAATCAAATACCCAATGAATCAATAATACAACAATAACAAATCAAACAGTACTCACAAATAAGTCACATAACTATCTAGAGTGTTAACCATACTGTAAACATCCGCAGACTCAACACAAATATGTACACACATGCTATGGGATTTATTTTTTCTCAAATAGTCATGACCTGCAGGAAGCAATCTATGTTCATGTACCGTACCGAAGTGGTACCCGATCTAACAAATACATATCCGTACCGGTGTGGTACCCGAGCCAACATATATATATCCATACCGACATGGTACCCGATCCAACATATACATATCCGTACCGGCATGGTACCCGATCCAACGTATACATATCCATACCGACGTGGTACCTGATCCAATATATTTATATACGTACCGGCGTGCTATTCAATCCAATATATACATATCCGTACCAGCGTGGTACCCGATCCAACATATACATATCCGTACCGGCGTGGTACCTGATCCAACATATACATATCCATACCAGCGTGATACCCGATCCAATATATACACATATGTACCAGCGTTGTACCTGACCCAACATATACATATCCATACCAGCGTGGTACTCAATCCACCATAAAAAAGTATTATAAATATCAAATTTACACAATCTCACAGCATACAACAATGTACCAAGTTTACAAGTACCGTTAAAGTCATAAGACAATTCCATCAAGTAAATTATCAATAATAATTTATACATGCATCAACAATCCAAGCATCAACAATTTCAAGCATGTCCGAATACCAATCAACAAGTATTCATAGCATTACTTTAAGGAGTTATCATTATCAAACAAGCCACTCATAGGCACAATTCAATAAACCATCATTATCACCAATTTAGCCTCTCATGGGCGTCCAATAGATATAGTATTTTTATCAATATAAAAACAAGAATTTCATAAAATAAATCACAATTTAATTCTTATGCATACAAGTCACTATTGGAGCCTTAATTACTCATTAATTATTAAAAATATCATTATCTTCTTAAATACCGCAACTTGGGTTCTAACATCACCACCTATAACTAGTACATTCACGCTTATCATTATCCTCTACCTCTTTCCACATAATACAATCATCACACTGATTCAAGTTATCTATCCCTTAGATATTGCTATGCTCATCAATATTCGATCTTAGCATAATTCTCCTCATCATATTATTACAGTACATACAACTTAATACCATTACAACTCAACTAGGTTCATCACTAGAACAACTAAAAAACTATCATGTTCATATACCACATTTACAATAATCTCCTTTTGGGAATATAACACATAATATCATAAATATCACATAATCAATAAATAATATTGTTTTTAGGATTAAAGTTAAGTACTCATGTCTCTATCCGCCTCAACTATATGCCCGCAGGCTTAGACATGCTTTCTCCCATCAATTCTAAATTATGAAAATATAAAATAACACAATATTCAACTCATTAAACCTAGCCTACTTGGACGCTAAACTTTTGGAAGAAACAAGCTGCAAAAAGATGATCTTTTCTTTCCTTCATGACTTGAAATAATTAACCATCTAAAATCAAGCAATAATAAGAGTAATAAGTAATTATTCTTCAATCCAATATCTTGGGGATTCAAACCCACTAATTCTACCCTTAATTTAAGGTCTAAATCATCCCCCAATGTCAGTTAGCCATTAATTAGCTCTTTCAAGCTTAACTCATCTCCATTAATAGAGTTTTTATGCTAAAGGTCTCATTTTTATGGAATTCAAGGTTTCTAACCATCAAAATTAATAATCTTGTTTATGAAATTAATGTTGGGAATCTTTAATTTATAGTTTAGAATCAGATCTAGATAATATTAAAACCACTCAGAATTCCACCATTAAAGGTCTTTCTAAGGATCCTAAGATATTAAAGAATGAAAAGACAGAAAATAATGGAAAAACTTACCTCCATGAAGGAATTTCACGTTAAGCTTTGGGAAATCACCTCTCTAGAGTTGGGGAATAAAATTTGGGATTTTTAAACCTAAAATACGACTGAAGCTCATTTAATACAACCGAAAATTTTGCTACAGCGAAATCCCGTTTCAGCCCGGACAGTGCTCACTAAAATAGTCATAACTTTATACTCCGAATTTGTATTGAGGAATGATTTGTTGCTTTCGAAAGAGGACTCATGGATATTTAATTTGGTGGGTGTTGGGTTTGTAACTCCTTATAATCTAAGATATATGATCGTTTGAAATTTACCCTAATAAAAACCAATATTGAAACTTTATCAAAAATAAAGTTTTAAACTTAACTTTGGGTTAGGGATATTGTATGACCTTAATTAATAGGTAAAGAAATTTCAAACTAAGTTATTGATATTAGAACTCATGAATAATTAAATTCATCGGGCTTGAGTTTATCTAGACATATCCGAAGGCTAAAATCTTCACCAAAAAGTTTAAGGTGACAAAATAAATAAAATATTGGCTAATTTGGACCCAAATTAATATTGAGGAATAAATTTATTACAAATAATTTATTAATGACGAAATGGGTCATTACAATCATATACCAATTTACCATCCGTTTGTCCCCAAATGGGCATTTAGTGGAGAAAAGCACAAGGTTGGACTTAGAGAGACATTACTAATAGAGTTGCTTATACTGCATCTTGTTCACTCTCTTGATAATCTTATCGATCAACCCAAATTCTGTACTCAATCATTCTTATAAAGCTTTTCAAAATACGAAGATGCGGAGCAAAATATTTACATACAAATCACTTATTCTTCTTTCAACGTCTGAAACTTGAGTTTCACGAAAGTAAGATAAAGATGGTTAAAAGATTCAGCTTGATGAAGACAAATATCCCAAAACACCTCTTTTTCACTACTGAAGCTCCAGAGTCCTAAATTCAATTCTGAAAAGTGATACGAGGTGATACATAAATATACTATTCAAACTTAAACACCAAACAAGTCACATCTAATCCATCCAACACACAAGCTCTCCCTGAGACACCTGACTATGTTTCTAGCCAAGACTACCCCATGGAGAATATACATCTTGATCATATACATGTCACCACACCATTTACAAGTAACATAACGTAGGTACTCGCATGCACTCAATCAAGACTACTAAATTTATTTTATAAAGCTAGCTTCAACATTTCACAAACACTGTTTTTCACCTCAAGATCACCCACAGTTCAAGCTTAGTATTTACTACTATAAATAGGTGACAACACAACCTCTCAATCATTACACAGGCTTACAACAATTGGCCATAAAGATCCCAAAGAATTATAGCTTACAACACATTCTTCTTCACAATATTGTTAATATCCATTTAATCATCATATCTTAATCACTCAACAAGCCAATCCACCAAGAATCACCCAAGAACGGATCAATCATGCCATTTAACAATACACTTATTCTCCCATTCAGGACCATTCTTGATTATTTTATGAGTGTGACTAAGCCATATGATTTTGCATTGCCACCATCATGGGAGTTAATATCCTCTAAAAGAGTCATACATCAGTTAAATCTACAGGACATATACATGCATAATTCAGCCACAAAGTCAAGTCAACAATAATTTATCTTCTTAAGATTTTCCTTAATGTATAAATCCATAGCTATAACTTCTATCCAGACAATCACTAACTCAAATATGTTTCAACGACCAACACTTCATGGTCAAGCCAAACCACCCTTATATCACTAACACCAATTAAGATATGTAGAGTCATTCTTATTTCTACCTAATAATATTTTTATTACGAGCTTCACTTAACTCTTAATCACCTCAAGAGTGGTCCCCACACCACTTTCACATAAGAAAGGTAAAACAAAATAAACCTATTACAAGTCATTAACAGTCTCATCACCAATATCACATTCCATACAAGTTATCAATCAAATTCTGTAGGTATAAACAACCTCTACTAGTTTTTGTCACTTTTATTTAAAAATCATTATTTTGCCAAGCATTAAGAATCTATTCACATAAGGACCTCAAAAATAATCTCACTTAGCTAGTCCTCACAAGGAACCTATTATAATTCAGTAATAGAAATGCATAAAATTTTTAAATATAGTCTCAATGATCGGACACATAAGGATCCCAACATGATATCAAATAGTTGAACCACACAAGGATCCATCCACAACATCATTAACAAGAACCTCTCATTACAGAAAACACATATCACCTCAGTCTTTTATTCATGTCACTTTTTCACCATCTTTTCTTGACATCATCTTCTCATATCATCCTTTCAATTTTCATACCATCAATTTCATCAATATAATAGTACAAAAAAATAAGTAAGCACCATAGAAATGCTAGTTTCACAATAACAAGAAATCAAATAATCTCATCACAATTATCAAAAAAAAAAACTTCATCAATTTTCATCACTTAAATTCAAACAAAAATAATTCACAACAATGGCAAAAATCTAGCAACACAAGTTTAGCCAAATATCAAACACAAGCAATCAATAAGTTCACAACTTTCACAAGTCTTTACCTATTAACAATAAATTTTAGACCTTATTAAGAGATACCAATTGAAATATTGAAGATTTTTATTCATAATTACTAAGATACCAATTGGAATTAGCTATATTCCAATTGAGCTCTGTTAAGATACCAATTAGAATTATCTAGATACCAATTGTATTAAATCTAATAGTCCAAGATTAGGATGATACAATTGAGAGAAAGAAAGGAAAATGACATCTACATGCCTCATAGCCTTTCGAAGATTGGGTATGAGGCCCTACACACCAATCTACGAAACTCTACTTGACATTGTTCTTGTACTTGTGTAACCGGTGAATCTAAGGCTATGATACCAACTATTACGACACATACTAACAGACCGTGCGGGCACCTATTCTATTCTAAGTAGCTAGGAGAACCCTTATCACCCAACTAAAAATATGCAGAAGACTTCTATTTTTAAGAAAATATAAAGTCAATTAAATAATAATAAATAAACTTTTTCAAACACCTATTACAAATGTCCTTCACTATCCCAAGACTTGGCCAGACATGTACAAGAGCTATCTACTACAACATAGATTGATAATAAAATAACTAATACAGAGAATCTAATATCTGCCAGGAAAAAAATGTAGAAGTTAGTGCTGAATATCGTCATCCATCTAGTAATTGCAACTAACCTTCATTTAGTCTACACTCCAAGAAAGAATGTAGAAAAGTAGGGTCAGTATAACCACATGCACTGGTAGGCATCATCGACAGACCTTGTTAGTCCATATAATCAGAAAATAGAATTAAGGAAAATAAATCATGACATCCTGAATGGAATATAGTTCAACTAAGGTTGTAATAATATTATTACTTTACCTATGTAAGTTACAACATCCCACTACTCTTCAAACTCCATCAATATTAAATGTGCTACTAAAATACTCTAGCCTGATTAATTCACACCTTCAACCATAATCAAATGCTAATACAACACTATTCCTCTTTATTCACCTTACCTTTTTCATCACTCATATTCACAGGAACAAACTCGTAATCATATACAACCTACACTAAATTCTCGGGCTAACAACCAAATGTTTTCTTATAATATTTAAGAATGATAACTAGCTATTCTGGTAAGACACGATTAAAATACGTATAAATGAAGTAAGTCAACCAAAATATAGGTAAGTACAAAGTTTCACTTCTTCAAATATATATCATACAATCAAATACCCAATAAATCAATAATACAACAATAACAAATCAAACAATGCTCACAAATAAGCCACATAACCATCAAGAGTGTCAACCATAATCTAAACATCCACAGACTCAACAGAAATATGTACACACATGCTATGGGACTTTTTTTTTTGCCTAAATAGTCATGACCTGCAGGGAACAATCAATTTTCATGTACTATACCGGCATGGTACCTGATCCAACATATACATATCTTACCACCAATTCAACATATACATATCCGTAACAGCATGGTACCCGATCCAACATATACATACCCGTACTGGGTGGTACCTAATCCAATATGTACATATCCGTAGCGGTGTGGTACCAATCCAACATATACATATCCATACCGGCGTGGTACATAATCCAATATATACATATCTATACCGACGTGGTACCCGATCCAACATTTACATATCCGTACCGGCGTGGTACCTGGTCCAATATATACATTTTCATACTGGCATAGTACCCAATCCAACATATACATATCCATACCGGCGTGGTAGTCGATCCAATATATACTTATCCATACTGGCATGGTACCCGATCCAACATATACATATCCGTACCGATGTGGTACCCGATCCACCATAAGCAAGTATTATCAATATCAAATTTACACAATCTCACAGCATATAAGAATGTACCAAGTTTACAAGTACACTTAAAGTCATAAGACAATTCCATCAAGTAAATTTTTAGTAATCATTTATACATGCATCAACAATCCAAGCATCAACAATTTCAAGCATGTCCAAATACCAATCAACAAGTATTCATAGCATTACTTTAAGGAGTTATCATTATCAAACAAACCACTCATAGGCACAATTCAATAAACCATCATTATCACCAATTTAGCCTCTCATGGGCGTCCAATAGATATAGTATTTTTATCAATACCAAAACAAAAATATCATAAAATAAATCACAATTTAATTCTTATGCATACAAGTCACTATTGGAGCCTTAATCACTCATTAATTATTAAAAATATCATTATCTTCTTAAATACCGCAACTTGGGTTCTAACATCACCACCTATAACTAGTACATTCACGCGTATCACTATCCTTTACCTCTTTCCACATAATACAATCATCACACTGATTCAAGTTATCTATCCCTTACATATTAGTATGCTCATCAATATTCGATATTAGCATAACTCTCCTCATCATATTATTACATAATACATACAACTTAATACCATTACAACTCAACTAAGTTCATCACTAGAACAACTAAAAAACCATCATGTTCATATACCGCATTTACAATAATCTCCATTCGGGCACATAACACATAATATCATAAATATCACCTAATCAATCAATAATATAGTTTTTGAGATTAAAGTTAAGTACTCGTGTCTCTATCTACCTCAACTATATGCCCGCAGGCCTAGACATGCTTTCTCCCATCAATTCTAAATTATGAAGATATAAAATAACACAATCTTCTACTAATTAAACCTAGCCTACCTGGACGCCAAGCTTTTGGAAGAAACAAGCTGCAACAAAAATGATCTTTCCTTTCCTTCATGCCTTAGAACAATCAACCATCTAAAAATCAAGCAATAATAAGAGTAATAAGTCATTACTCTTCAATCCAATATCTTAGGGATTCAAACCCACTATTTCTACCCTTAATTTAAGGTCTATATCATCCCCCAATGTCAGTTAGTCATTAATTAGCTCTTTCAAGTTTAACACATCTCCATTAATGGAGTTTTTATGCTAAAGGTCTCATCTTTATGGAATTCAAGGTTCCTAACCATCAAAATTAATAATCTAGTTTATAAAATTAATGTTTGGAATCTTTAATTTATAGTTTAGAATAAGATCTAGTTTATTTTAAAAACACCTATGAGTATTCTCCAAAAGAATTCCACCATTAAAGGTCTTTCTGAGGATTCTAAGATATTAAAGGATTAAAAGACAAAGAAAATAATGAAAAAACTTACCTCCATGAAAGAATTTTACCTTAAGATTTGGGAAATCACCTCTATAGGGTTGGGGAATGAAATTTAGGATTTTTAGACTTAAAATATGGCTGAAGCTGATTTAAATACAACTGGAAATTTCGCTACAACGAAATCTCGTTTCTGCCTAAACAGTGCTCAGTAAAATAGTCATAACTTTTTACTCCGAATTCGGATTGAGGAATGATTTTTTGCGTTGGAAAGAGGACTCATAGATATTTAATTTGGTGGGTGTTGGGTTTGTAAATCCTTGTATTCTAAGATATATGATCTTTTGATGTTGACCCTGATAAAAACTCATATCGAAACTCTATCGAAAATAAAGTTTTAAACTTAACTTTGTGTTAGGGATATTGTAGGGATATTGTATGACCTTAATTAATAGCTAAAGAAATTTCAAAATAATTAATTGATATTAGAATTCATGAATAATTAAATTCATCGGGCTTGCGTCTATCTAGACACGTTTGAAGGCTAAAATCTTTACCGAAAAGTTTAAGGTAACATAATAAATAAAATATTGGTTAATTTGAACCCAAATTGACATTGAGGAATGAATTTATTACGAATAGTTTAGTAACGATGAAATGGGTTATTTCACTTCCTGATAGCACCTTTTGTGTTTTTAGATTGTCATTTCTTTGTTTCGTAGATCTAACCTTATTTTCTTCTTCTTTCTTTCTGGTTAGTTCTTTTTCAATAAATTTTCTTTTATTGAGACCAGGTACCTTAGAAACTTTCTTTCTTTTGATAGAAATATGTTTTTTCTGCTTACACCATGAATCCATGACTTTGGATCAGAGGACTTGGTCCTTTCATCACCATGAACTTCTATTCTTTTCTTGTTAGATGTAATAAAAATAGTAATTTCCCCATCTCTTTTCAAGTTATCCTCTTATTTTAGTTTTTTTATTTTCCAAATCAGAGGTTGTTCATCCTCATCCTCATCCTCTTCATCTTCGTCATTTGGAGGTAATATGAATTTCTCATCATTTTTTAAGTTATCCCCTTCCCTTGTTATTTACTCCTTTGCACAAGCCACAAGCTGAACTTTCCATGGGATCATGAACAAGCAAGATTACATTCTTAGCTACCCAATTTATGTTGCTGAGAAAATCAGACTTACTTACAGGGATCTCTTTATCAACAAGCAAATATAGAGTTTGACTTAGAAAGGGTAGTAGAACCAGGTTCTTGTAACTAATTTAAAATTTCAGCACCTTTCAATTCCTCAAAGGGAACTTGGATTTGAGGGGTATTGGAGGACTCTGGTTTTTCATAGAAAAGAGGTCCTTCAGATTGAAGAATCTCTTGTTCAATTGGAGAGCCAAAACCTTTGTTTAGGTCATCTACTAGGACAAAAAATTCATTAGGGCTTAAAGTTTTGGCCATAACAGTTTCACTTAGGGTCTCAGGAGTCACATGGGAAGTACTGATAGGCAACACACTTTGTGTATCTTGAGAATGATCAGTAGACAAATCTTTCATGGGGTTTGAAGAAGAGGGAATTTCAGACATTTTGATTTTTTTGAGAAGGAAAGAAGAAGGACTAGTTTTGATAAAGTTCAGAGTTAATTGAGAAGAGAATGAATTAAGAGGATTTGAATTTATATTTAAAAAGGTAATTATTTGACATTTAAGAGTTACCTTTTTGAGTGGACGCATATGATGACAACAGTTGTGACTCTTCACATTTGAACCAAATTGACAACCTTTGTTAATATAGGATTCGATAAGTGTCCTTTTCAAATAGAAATTTTATAAAAAATTTAAGGCATATTATTTTGGTACTCACCTGAGAGACTTGAGTGAATTTTCAATTTGTGTTTGCTCCAATTGTTTCCCTCCAAAGTTGTCCCCTTAGGTGTATACCTACAAAGGTATGATACTGAGTTAGATTAATCATGCACCTACTTTATTATGGATACCCGTTTACTTGACATAGCCAAATTTTGAGAGAAAGCACTAATTCATATGATAAGTCAGGTTGTCTTGATCAATTCATGCATTAGCCTCTACATACCCCTTGATACTTTCACCTATATTCTGTCATATACCAGGTCCTTTGAAATCAGTTATTTCAAAGTATGGCACCTTTACTTGAAGTGTCTTTAAAAAGAGGCCGCATTTATATCTTTCACACTTAAGCTTTGAACACCACTTTTTCCTGAGCATTCTTGACTGCAATTCCGTTTCTCAAATCTGGAATCATGATCACTTGTTGGATTTAGGAATCCACTTGAGTTTGAGTTCCTAGTAAGAAGACAATGGTGTGATCAAAACTTTCTTAGCCCATCGAGGTAGAGTATTCTTCCTCACCTTTTTCAGAGACTTGAACCTCTTATGTTATGCACTATCATTTTCATCATATCTAAAATCATTCATTCTAGATCTTATCCAACTCTGGAAAATTTCCTTAGTGTGCCCATCCTTTCCATAATAAGTACACATAGGATTGAAAACCTTATTTTTAGTACCATTGATAGTCTTTCCTTGCCACCCAGCAGGTTGGAATTCTCCTAGATAACACAGTTCTTTGCCATCACTAACATCTTGAATAATTTTATTAGAGAGGATCTATGAAGAAGTAGTCCATTGAAGAGATTTGTTCTCTTAAACGGACCAAGTCTCTCTCTAACTCTTTATTTCTATGGAGTACAGACATAAGGTGTTTTTGACAATCCCTCAGCCTTTCTTCAAAATCAATTTAAAGACATAAAACTTCTTTCTTTCCTTTTCCATATACCTCATTTACCTTCTTCAAACTACTCATCAACCTCAGATTTTTAGATTTTATCTTTGTGAACAACTCTTCAGTTTTAGAGATTTGGAAAGTTAAAGAAATCAAATCATGTTCTTGATTCTCTACTTTCTCTTCTAATGCATTCTTCTTAGCAGTTAGTTCACATACGGAGTCTATCAACATACTTGCAAGCCTTTTTATCATGCTAGCAGTGTAATTATCTAGATTCTCCTTAGTATCAGAAAGAGTTACCTCTTTTTCTTTTTCATCTTCTATGTTTTCCATGAATTCAAACAAGGAATCATAGATAACTGGGTTGTGTTACACTACTAGCATAGAAGCATCTCCAGTCTTCTCATTATCACTTGAATCACAGGAAGAGTCTCCTCATGCTTCTAGAGCTTGCTTTACAACATACTCAGTTGCTGCCTTCCATCTTGAATTTTTAAGGACCTAGTCCTTATTATTCTTTTTGTCACTTCCAGTCTTGAGATACTCCTAATAATATAATTTTTTCATTGGACAATCCTTAATGAAGTGCTCAGGACTCCCACATTTATGACACACCTTAACATTGTTTCCCTTTTTACTGTTGCTTTCTTTTCTTTGAAACTAACCACTCTTATTTATGGATCTAACAATCCTATTTGCCAAATAGGAAACATCAGTATCATCTTCACTTGATTCATGTTTTGAAGCTTTCAATACCAGAGATTTTTCTCTTTTAACTTCCTTCTTCTCTTGCTATTGCTTCTTCTTGAGCTTATGTGTCTTTAGGTTTCCAATCAATTCATCTATAGGGAGGTTCTTTAGGTTTTTGGCTTCAATTATGGTATCCTGTTTGCTTTTACAAGATTTAGGAAGAACCCCAAGAATCTTCCTTACTTGCTTATATACTAGAATCACTTCTCCCATGCAATAAAGCTCATTAGTGATAGAAGTAAATCTTGTACACATTTCTTGGACTGTTTCCCCTTCTTTAATGGTGAAAGTTTCATACTGAGAAGGAAACATATTTACTTTAGAATCCTTCACATCAGTAGTACCTTCATTTACAGTCCTTAAGAAATCCCAGATCTCTTTGACATTTTCATAAGCTGAGATCCTGTTATATTCATCAGGCCCTATACCACAAACTAGCAATTTCTTAGCCCTATAATTCTTCTCAATTTTCATTCTGTCTTTATCATTATACTCTTTCCTGCTTTTACTAATATTCTAGGTATGTCTCTTTCTTTGATTTCTTTATCAGGAACATGAGGTCCATCAAGGATTATGTCCATCAGTTCACTATCTTCAACCACAATAAAGTCAAACATCCTGGATTTCCACCACCCATAATACTGCCCATTGAATCTTGGTGGTCTAGTGGTAGATTGTCCTTCTTCTAGATTAGGTGGAGTAGCCATGATGACCAAAAAAACTCAAGGTATAAACCTTTTAGAGTGACCTGGCTCTGATACCAATTGTGGAAACCCTAAGAGTTGCACCACACAGTGAGGGACCAGGTCCCTCAGAGTCAATCACAGGCAAAATACAGTAAAGCAACCAGGAATTAAAATACAGTGTAGGAAGAGTAAGAATACAAAATTTTAACGTGGAAACCCCTCTTGATCAAGGAAGGTAAAAACAACAGTTTGCCCTCACAAGAAACTAAAAATCCACTATAATCAAAATCTTGATTACAACCTTTAATGAACCTAACTCTAGGTTCCTTTTATTTGTAATAACTCTACTACAAGCTCAACTTGACAAATCTGCCAAGGATCCTCTACACTGACTAACTCTAATCAGTATCAAACTTAGGCAAATCCCTTTCTACTCAAAGAGAAAAGTTCATTACTCTTATAACATAAGTAATTCATTTATAATTAGACTCACCTAAGAACAATTTCTATTTAAGCATGCATAAACAGCTAAAAACTTGAGCAGTGTTGAAATAGGATTTTTGTTACCTCTCTTTACTCTTTGAATTTGTAAAAAAAAACATTTGATGAAGAAGTATCTTTTTTATTTTATAGATGAGTGATGTTTAGGGCTGGAATCCCATTGGACCAGGTGTCCTATTCAGTACAAGCAACACTTGTAAGTTTGTTATACAAGAGGATAAAACTGTGTAGACATGCGTGTCTGCTGTACTGTACCATGAACATCCTGGGACCTGGTCCCTTGCAGCTAGTTGATCATCATCAAAACATCACATAGCAATTCTACCCCATCCTCATACCAAGATCAAAACTTTCATACGGCTTTTCCACCATAATAGATTATCCACTAGGAAGCAACTCAAAAATATTGGATTAACCATACCAATTCAGTGTCAACGACCATGAAGAGGATATAATCACATTTTAATTCAATGTCTTAATGCTAAAGAATTTTGGAATGAATTAACCACCAACATTAGTAACTTCCCAGTGTTTGACTCTTTTACTATTAACATTGAAAATTGGCTAAACACTTGAAAAAATCTCAACAAAAAAGATTTCAATACCTGGCTTTGTTGGGATGTTATCATCCCTTTGGAAAACCTAGCTTAATAGGAATGAAAACCTCTATAACAATAAGAGAACCAACATTTTCGCAAACTATTATCCACCATACCACTAAATACAAGTTCATACAGATAATGGATTGTGACAACCTAAAAATTTGATGAAATATGTAAAATTTGTGATTTTGTGTAATTTGACCATTTTACCCCTCTTCGTAGTTGCATTATTGTATTTTTGGGATGTGAGAGTGATTGGAATATTTTTCGATGCAGTTTGGTACCATTTATGCAATATTGTGATTTTTGATGGCTCCAAGAGCCTTATTTTAGACTTATGAGGATATCTTTTAATCCGTGCGACTGATGGCCAAACAGATTGTGCCAAAATATTAATTTTAGGCTTGGAAGACCTTTGTTTTAGGTCTTGGAGCACCTGAGCTCATTTCGGCCTATTGATTGAAAAGTTGGAAAATTGAAAATATGAATGTGGGACCCATATTTGATCGAAACAACCTCGGATAGAAAATATGACTTTGTTAGAAGATCCAGAATGTCGATTTTAGGGTGTTATCATGTTTGGTATGATTTTATGGCTTTTAAACTAATTTCAAGCCTTGGTTTGAAATATTATAATTTCAAATTTTAGGGGTCAACTTTGTGAAAATGATATTTTTTGAAAATCTAATATCGTTCTCGCGTTTGAAATGTCAAATTTAGTGTGGTTACATAGTTCATTTGCATATATCAAACTCCGAACGAATTTCAAATACCCTATCGAAGTACGAATTAGACAAAAAATAACCTCTTTGTAAAAGAATCTGCACTATTTATAACAGTTTTTGGGCCTATTTTGCTCATTTTTTATCTAGTCTCTTGGGAGTTAAGCCCTAAAATAGTGTGGAAGCTTAAAAGTAAAGTTTGTGAGAGCTTGGGAGGCTAGATTAATACCTATTTATTGGTTTTATTACGGATTTAAGGTAAGAATTCATCATTTTCTTAGTAATTTCCTGATAAATTTGTCAAAACCCCAAAATCTTAGGGCTTGACTTTAAACCTCAATTTCAATCTTTTTCACTTGAATGATATTTTTATTTTATATTTACTAGTTTTTATCAATTTGATCCTTAAAACAACTTTGATTCTGGATTTTAACCCGGATTTCAAAGATTATACCCGGTAAAGCTAAAAAATAGTTTTTCTTTGATTTGAACCTTGTTTTTTACTCGATTTAACTTGGATTTTCAAATTTATGTTCCAAAAAATATGAGGAACATGTTTTTAAAGTAAAGTTCTGATTTTGCTCTCTTTTTTTCAGAAACCCATTTCTGGGGTCCGTTTTGACCTCAAACCAAAAGTAGTTAATATGGGTGTCATTGGTTTTGTTTTGATGCGTAGATTTTAAATTTGATATTTTTAGTGGAGTTTGATATTGTTCGTAAAAATTATTTTTGTGGGTTCAAAGTGTAGCGGATTAGTTTCGGCTTTTAAGGTAGGTTATGGCTTAACTCTTTCAGACAGGGATAGATAGTAAATTATGATACAAAATGCATATTAAGGGTGAGAACAAATCATGAAAAATGACTATTTATGTGTTGTGCCCGTGTGGGGCCTATATGTGATGTAATTGTCAAAATTGAGTTGCTATGGGATATGTGTGACCGTGTGGGGTCCTATATGATATTAATAGCCTTGAATACATGTGAATAGTTGTATTGTGTTGTTAAAATGTTTAATATGATACCATTGGTGTATTGTGATTATATTGATACTTTATTGGCATATGAGACATGGAAATTCGTGGATGAAACTGAAATAATGAGTGAAAATTGGCTCACATGGTTGTAGAAATATATCATTATGGTTGGTTGTGAAAACACTCATTGAAATTGGTTGTGACTATTACATCCTCATATCATACTCATTCATAAAAAATTGGTACTATTATGGCAACATCTGAGAAACACTGGCAACACCTTTTTAAAACTTTCCCCGAGGGATGTGCCAAAGAAGAGATATTGTAACACCTTATAAAACCCTTTTTGAGGGATGTGCCTAAAAGAAGATATGAGATATGTAGATAGTATACAGGAAGACGAACCTCCCATGGGTCCTGCGTGAGAGGCTTGCCTCCGTAGGTGTATACGGGGATTGTGCGACAATTCCAGAGATTATGCGATGACCTCATGCATCATCATCATCATCATCATTATCATATATATTACACTTACTTTATTGTGTTATGTTGTGTTGTATTACCATATTGACTTATCCTCTATGTATTTATCGTATCTTCTTTTACTTGTATTTGATGATCTTGTATATACATGTTCCCTCTTGTTCTTTTTATATGTGATATAATACATACTTTTGTTGTATCTTGGTATGATGTTGCAATATATGTGAGATATATTAGAACTGTTACTGCAAGCAGTGTGGGCTACCGTTGTGGGACATTTTCTGATTGCAGGTGACGTGTCCTTAGTGTATATTTTGTAGACGTGTCCTTAGTGTATATTTTGTATACTTTATTTACTACTTTGAGTTTACCTCAGCTTGATTGACTCGGGCAATTGTTAGAGCTTCCAAGGTAGCGATTGGACATTCATGCATCTGAAGTTCACCTCTATCTTTCTACAGTAGTTATGTCTTTATTAGAATTCGGAGACAAATATTATTCCTTTGTGGTTATTTTTCCGATGTATTTGATTCTTAGATTGTATTAGTAGTTCTTACGCTATTGATACCTAGTTTTAGGCATGATTGGTATTTTGGATAAGTTCTTTCCACATTTTTATGATTACTTATATGGTTCGGCTTCGTTCAAGAAGCCATACCTTGGGATATTTCTGTCCTTTTCTCTTTTTGTATTGGTTTGGGTGATAGGTTTACTTGTCAAGGTACGTCGCGACAAGTGCCATCATGACCTTCATCTTTGGGTCTGACAAATTGGTATCAGAGCATCCAGGTTTCATTGGTCTCAATTGTGTAAGAACGGGATGTCTAATAAAGCCTTATGGATCGGTACGTAGATGTCGGTATCTGTAACGCCTCAGAAAATGGGTCCCGCGTCACACGGTGCTTGAGGCTACGAGTATCCCCAAGCTAACCCTTTGAGCCATTTCATTCAGTTCAACACAAATCAACGGGGTTTCCATAAATAACCCTCAAATATCAACAGAGTAATCATCATCCAAGAATAAAAGAATTTCAGAAAGATAACAAAATACGACTTATTAGTCAACTCTCAACATCTATACTAGTCTGAAAAGCCTCTAAGAAAATCAATAAAACCAGCGAGCCATTGAGACATGCCCCAACTGACTCATACTCAGTTATCAAATGTAAACAATTCTTTGAAACCAACATCAGAAATCACGTCCTCGGAATATGAGGACTTACCACAACAGAGGATGTAGAACGGCGTGCTCGAAGAATCACTGTCGAACCTAGAACTGAGCACCTGAACCTACATTTCGAAAAAATATAGCCCACATCCGAAGATGTGGGTCAGTACCATGGAAAGGAACCGAGTATATGGGGGTGTATGCAGTTGTATAAACATCATCATCATAAATATTTATAAGAAATATGCAGGATGTATGAAAGACTCACATAGCCTAAAGAAAATCATCATAATCATGAGAGGATGAATAAGTACAATAACAGATGTGAGTCATCATATAATTTGTCAATCACTTTCAGTTCATCAAGAATTGATATTCTTGATGAACTG
>NC_061120.1:188745629-188746331 GCF_002878395.1 Capsicum annuum | reverse complement strand
CGGGGTGTATGCAGTTGTATAAACATCATCATCATAAATATTTATAAGAAATATGCAGGATGTATGAAAGACTCACATAGCCTAAAGAAAATCATCATAATCATGAGAGGATGAATAAGTACAATAACAGATGTGAGTCATCATATAATTTGTCAATCACTTTCAGTTCATCAAGAATATCAATTCTCATAATGTAAATATCATTTAAATCTTTCGAAAGAATAACTTTCACAATTACTTCACCATTCACCATAGACACAAGGAAACACACACACACTGGGAGATCCTATAACCGACATAAACCATGTAAGCAACATAAAGTCCAACGTACAACCCATGTTGGGGAGAGCCGTCCTATCCTTCCCATCGGAGTAGGACTATCGATGTCAAATCCACACAAACTAGTGATCACTATATAAATCAGCCTCAGACTTACTCCTACGGGGGCACGTAGTTCTAGGAAAGTAAGGTCGTTTTATACCTCCCACTCAGTGCTAAAGATTTCTCCCGGACTTAGCTCAGATCATTTCAAAGACAATCCACAACAAAACAATTTTAGTAATATATAAATATACATCGGGAGCCATCATGCTTCCCATCTATCAAAATCAACCACGTTGTGGATTTCTTTCACACTCGAGTTCAAAACAACTCCATTAAGACCAAAAGGTCAAATCATTCAAAATATCTCAAATATTCAAC
>NC_061120.1:188740380-188742629 GCF_002878395.1 Capsicum annuum | reverse complement strand
GTTCATGCTTCAAATTCATAAAAATCAAATAAAAATCATGCCTTTGTAAAGAAAATTACTTTTGGGCACAAGAACGAAAGAGAGTTCTTGTTGAAAAACCCCACATACCTTGAATAATGAAATTTAGATTGATAATCGTTTTTGAGATGTTAATCGTGCCTTTGAATGGTGGTTCTTGGAGTTCTTGAACTAGGCACTTGGAATCTTGAATAAATTTGCAGAATTAATGGTGAACTTTGGAGGTTCTTGAAGTCGGATGTAGGAGCTTAGGGTTTTCTTTTTGAGGGATTTTGATGAAATATAACATATAAGGCTTCTAATAGGCTTTAATATAGGGTTTGGATGGATTTTGGATGAGGGAAAATGACCAAAATGCCCCTAAAAATAAAAAAATCTCGAATCTGTTCTTTGGTGGACTGATTTGATAGTTTGAAGTAGATCAACCATAATGTTTTACTCCGATATTCAAATTGGATGAAACTAATTTCATTAGAAAGAGGACTCTCATATCTTTCTGTTGATATATAGTATCTCACCCAGATCATTGTGTACGAGGAGTTATGATCGTTTGAAGTTGAACCAAAAATTCACTTTTGATAGGCTGAAGTAGATCGACCATAACGTTTTACTTCGATAGACAAATCGGATGAAACCAATTTCATTGGAAAGAGGACTCGCAGAGATTTCCGCTGATATATAGTAGATCACCCAGATCATTATGTACAAGGAGTTATAATCGTTTAAAGTTGGAGAAAAAATATGCCAGGCCTCAGTACTTTTTCCTGCACGTTTTACTGTTCACTACTATTCACGGTTTGATCGGAATGTTCATAACTCGTCGCTCGGGTGTCCGTTTTGGATGATCCATTTATCGTTTGAAAGATTATTCGATACTGTATGTAATGGTGGGTTATAATCTAAGACATTTCTCATGGAAAATTTATAATTCATTCTAGAAGATAGAACCTAACACGTTTATGCACAAAATTTCAACGAAAAATTTCCCGGGGTATTACATCATCCCCCTTTGGAAATATTCGTCCTCAAATGATGCTAGACATGCCAAGATTAGATAGGTAATAGAGCATACAGCTGAAACCATTCGTTAGACTCATCACCACATCGTTTCTCACTTCGAATGCAACATAGAATGCATAAATTCAAGAAACTACCACTGAACACATAATAAATGATAGCTGAACTGCTGCAACTTTTATCAAAAGTGCATAATTTAGGAAAGAACGGTACCTTCAGCTTGATCGAAGTTCGTGGAAAATAGGTGCGGGTACTTGGATCGCATATCCGCCTCAGCTTCCCAAGTTGCACCCTCAACAGATTGGTTTCACCACAACACCTTGACCAAGGAAACTTCTTTGTTCCTTAGTCTTCGGACACTAAAATCAAGAATCTCAACAGGAATCTCATCAAAAGAAAGATTTTCTTGAATGTCAGTACTCACAGAGGAATCCACTACCACAACATCGCTAATATGCTTTCTAAGCATAGAGACATGAAATATTGGATGAACAGAGGACAACTCGGAAGGCAACTCGACTTCATAAGCTACCTTACCAACAAGGTTAAGAATTTTGTAAGGATCAACATAATGGGGACTAAGCTTCCTCTTCTTTCCGAATCTTTTCACCCCCCTAATGGATGAAATTTTCAGATACACTAGGTCACCAACTTCAAACTCAAGGTCTCTTCTTCTAACATCCGCATATGACTTCTGACGACTCTGCATAATTTTCAACCTTTCCTTAATCAACTTAACTTTTTCCATAGCCTCAAATACCGAATCAGGACCACTCATAGCCACTTCACCCACCTCGAACCAACCTATGGGTTATCTACACTTCCTCCTATATAAGGCTTCAAATGGAGCCATGCCAATACTAGAGTGGAAATTGTTATTGTAAGCAAACTCTATCAACGGTAAGTGATAATCCCAACTTCCCTTAAAGTCAAGTGCATAAGCTCTTAACATATCCTCTAAAGTCTGGATGGTCCGCTCAGCCTGACCATCGGTCTACGGATGAAAAACAGAACTCAAAAGCACTTGGGTACCAAGACCCTTCTGAAAAGCTTTCCAAAATTGCAAAGTGAACTGAGTACCCCTATCTGAAATGATAGACAAGGGAACTCCATGCAGTCTGACTAGCTCTCGGATATACAATCTAGCGTAATCCTCAGCAGTATATGAAGTATGAACAGGCAAGAAATGAGCAGACTTAGTCAACCTATCAACA